>NC_135658.1:57288464-57537298 GCF_964188315.1 Podarcis muralis
GGTCAGAGTTGTAGCCTAATGACGTCCAGAGATTACCATGCCTCACATAGCAGCCCACTGCAATTAAGAGACAATAAATGCTGGTATATGTATACAAAAGACAACGCTAGTGTGAGTGAGAGTTGTGAATTGGGTTTGATTCCAGAAATGGTGGAGCCAGCATTGTGTGCATCTTTTACCACACACAGGAAGCATGGACCGAACCAGATAACTCCCAGGATCCCTTGCAACTCCACGATCCTATAATTCTCTGTGGTTGTCTTATGTCCACTTCAGGAGTGCTGCATATAGCCACTGCCTTTGTAAATCCAAGAAGAACACTGTACAAATATGATATTAGAATAAAAGAGTCTGCTGGATCAGGCCAATGGCCCATCTAGTCCAGTATCCTGTTCTCACAGTGGCCAACCAAATACCTGTGGGAAAGCTGCAAGCACAAGAGCATGTCCCGTGTGTGTGTGTGTGTGTGTGTGTGTGTGTGTGTGTGTGTACAGTGGTACCTCTGGTTATGTACTTAATTCATTCCAGAGGTCCGTTCTTAACCTGAAACTGTTCTCAACCTGAAGCACCACTTTAGCTATTGGGGCCTCCCGCTGCCACTGCGCTGCCGCCGCGCCATTTCTGTTCTCATCCTGAAGCAAAGTTCTTAACCCGAGGTACTATTTGTGGGTTAGTGGAGTATGTAACCTGAAGCGTATGTAACCTGAGGTACCACTGTACAGATACTGTACGACTGAATTATGCATGCCCTCATTCAGGGCTTGGGACTCTTGTTCAACCTCAGGACTGCATTTCCTCATTGGTAATGTGCAGTGGTGGGACAGGCCAAAGTTAAAGGGGGGGGCCATATCCACCCCCATACACACCCACAACACCTCCTTCTTTCTCACACTGTTATTAAACCTCTCTCCGCCTCTTCACCCTTCACTCCTCTCCTTCTCTTTCTGCCATATGATTAAACTGCAGTGGTACCTTGCACTGGTGTGCTTTTGAACTGCTAGGTTGACAGAAGGTGGGACAGAGCAATGGGAGCTCACCCCATCCCAGGGATTCAAACCGCCGACCTTCTGATCAGCAAGCCTAAAAGGCTCAGTACTTTTAGTCATGCTGGCCACATGACCCGGAAAGCTCTCTGTGGACAAATGCCGGCTCCCTCGGCCTGAAAGCGAGATAAGCGCCGCAACCCCAAAGTTGACTGGACTTAACTGTCCAGGGGTCCTTTACCTTTTACCTTTTACCTGCCTTCTTAGTTGCCACCCCTTCCCTACACAGCAGTTAGGCTTGGTTAAAAAAAAAAAATAAAGGTCCCATTCACACAAATTATTTTAAGGGGTAGTGGTAGTACATGAGGAACCACAGGCAGATTTAGGGCAGCACAACTGGTTCCCCCAGACAGGGCGCAGAGGCTGCTTTCCTGCCTCCTTCCCAAAGCCTAGTAAGTGCTGGGCTTTGGGGAGGAGGCATGAGGGCTCTGACAGGGTCCTAGAGTCCTTCTGCCTCTTTTCCAAAGCCTAGTAAATGCATGCCCAGCTTTGCAAAGGAGGTGGGATGGCTCTAGGATCCTGCCAGAGCCTCATGCCTCCTTCCCAAAGTCCAGAGCCCCCATTACCTGACTTTGGGAAGGCACCACGATTGCTGGGGGGAGGTGTCAAATGTTGGCCTTGCATTGCAGGGGGTTGGGCTAGATGACCCTCATGGTCCCTTCCAACTCTACAATTGTGTGATTCTAAAGTGGAAAGAAGAAGAGATTCGCTGGTTCCTTATTTCCAGCCCAATCATGAGAAGAGCCCCCAAACAATAATTCATCCTACATTCCATGCAGAAGATAATGGCAAATAATATATAGCTATTATTTATTGCTTCAGACTTACGACCAGCAGTTTCCCCAGAGGGAGTCTGCCACAATAATAAAATTACATTTAAATTTAAAACAGCCCTAAAACACATCGCAGCTGTGCTAGTGGTAAGATATTGCTAAAAGTCTAGGGAAAGAGGCAAGCTTTCCGGCCACTCCAGTGCTCTGCTGTTGGATTATAACTCTGATGAAAATGGATGGAACTGAACAGGATCAAGATCAATGCTCATATCATCAGTATATACTTATGAGATCAACCTGATTTTAAGGGATAAATGATAAGTCAGGCTTTGCCACCTAAGATGACAAGCTCTGAATAGAATTTGGGGGCTTTGGTAAATTAATCCAGAATCAAGTCAGGGTTGTCTTTATCTCAGTGTTTCTTACACAGTGGTTCAGTTTGTTTCAATCATGGTATGCCAAAAGCAGAGAGGAAGATAAAGAAACTAAGGGAATGTGTCCAGTAATGAGCCCACTTGTTCGTCCTCATAAATTTTGTAGAATTTTTCTGAGTAAATGCAAACTTATGCATATACACACAGAAGTCAGCCCTAATGAATCTATGAGGCTTACTCCTTGGCACGTGTGCATAGGATTGCAGCCTTACAGAGCAATCCTGTGGATGTCTACTAGGAAGTAAATCCCATTGAATGCAATGGGTCTTGATTCCAGGATAGGAATGTCCCTTGCCTGAATCTCAGGAGAACCACTGCCAATCAGTGAGTATAGACATTAGTGAGCTAGATGGACCCAATGGTCTGACTCGGTATGGAGCCCCTTCTACACATATGCTCAGAATTCAAATTTGGGAATGGTGAGCAGTTTCTAGGTGTCCGGCTTGTGAATGGAAGCATGCGACAAACGTCTTGCCACTTAACAGTTTTACTCAAAGGTGCAACTTGCTGGAGCACTAGTAGGACGGATGTGGAAGGCAGATCTCAACCATCATTTTACCTCTTTGAAATTCACCTACTTGGAGGTATCTTGTTCCAGATCTTTGCATTAATTTTCATTCTATTTTTTCTTCGGTTCTGAATGTTATTTACGTTCATTTCTTTTTAATGGATTATATGCATATTAACCAGAGCTAGAAAGATTCCTCATCTATCTGACATGAGACGTTCTATTAATACAGCCTAGGATGGCCTGTGCCTTTTGCTGCCACGGAACACCACCAACTCAGACAACATGTGCCCCCCTTCTCCAGCGCACAGCTGCCTGGCCAACTATCCATTTCCCATTGTGCTCCTATGACCCCAGTCATTCCTTCCCTTTTGCTGTCAGCTCATTTTGCATTTGATCTCTGGGTTGCTGTTGTTGTTGTTGTTTTAATGCATGTCACACAATTTCTCTGATTCATCATTTTGCCAGAATCCATTCTGCATTTTAATCCTATCCTCCAGTGAATGTTCAGTCTCTTCCACTTTTGCTTCACACTTTGATTGGGCTAGTCTAATCCTTGCTCAACCCTGGAGTTAATTATTGTTATTTGCATTACAGTAGCACCCAGAAGCACCAATCAGGATCATGCTAATGCAAGGCACTGCATCATACAAATGTCCTGGTTAATAGGCACAACAAGAGGTTGCAGAGATCCAGAAAATAAGGAATGACATTGGATCCTGAACTCTTGAGAGAGACTGAGTGAGGGAGACATTTTAAAATGTGATGTTATACTCTAATTGCAATTCTTTTCCATATGAAAGCATGCAGAAGAAACCCCCAGAAATGACAGAATGTCTGATAATGCTGCTCACTAACAATTGCATATGCTAATTAAACAATCCCTAGCCATCCAAATATCACATAAAAATGCAGAGTTAAAAATAGCCATCACCAGTTTTTGCAATCATAATTTATGTATTTTATTTATGTATTTATATGGAGGTTGTGACATGCAACGGACTCCCAGGCCATCCCTGTTCTTCTGGGGAAACTCTCACAGTGTCTGAGTTTATGCGCTGTTGTCTTGAAACAAGCGAACAGGCAAGACTGTAGGATTGTTAACCAGTGTTGACTGGTGACACTAAGGAGGTAGACAATTCACACTGACTGGAACTAAACACATAGATACTTACTGGCTGCAGGTCCCTATATTCTTTTCTAAACCTGCTTCCAGTTGGTGGTTTATTGTGGAATTGTTGCTGTTCATGCACACAAGTGTTTTGCACTGTCCTCCTGCCATCATTGTCATCAAAATGCCAACCCATGCTTTTGGGGGGGTACATTTTAGGGTTCATCAACACTTAGCATGGGTATAGGGAGATTTTTCTTGGGCCCTGCTGCTTTCCCTAGGAAAGCCTGCTTTTTACTGCTGAATCAGAACAAATATCAAACAGGTCTTCTGTGGATTAGTGTTTGTTCTGATTTAGCAGTAAACAACAGGTTTTCCCCAGGGAAAGCAGAGGGCCAATGAAAAACTTCTCATACCCATGCCTAGAAGTCATGGGACAAGTGGAAGAAATCATGGAAGTGTAGATGAGCCCAAAGCCAGAAAATCCATTAAGTAAAAACAACCCATTATACACCCACAGTTATTGTTGGCGTGGAAGCTCATTTGGGGTAGCTGGTTTGTCATATGTGTGATGAAGTTTCAGTGGGTGGTCCCATTTGCCACTCTCCTGCTTGTGTCTGCTCCTCATCCATGTCCAACCTAACCATTTTGTTTCTGGCAGCCGAAAAAATACAAGTGTGCCTATTTCCACCAATTGCTGCATGCTGAAGGCATATGGAAATTTCAACAATCCAGTTCAGAGGAGCTCTTCTTTTAACACATGTGGGGGATCACTTAGAGGCCAAAATTGCAGTACATATATTGGCACTTAACAATACACAAGTCTTTCACAATACCTCTTTAGCAGATTTTTGGTATCGTCGGCATTCTTTTGGTATAGTTGCCAATCAAACTTGAGGAAGACCTCTGTATTTTTTAAACAAACAAACAAACAAACAAACAAACAAACAAACCACCAATTGAAATGAATGAATGTTGTCCCTTCACCCTACCTATACACAAAGCACAACCCTTCATTTTGCCCATTGTGGAACATAACTAGGGATGGATATGTTGACTCTTCCACACTTTCAGTAGGAACTTAAAAGGTGTGCATACACAGATGCAGAAATACCAGCGTACATGCCCAGAATGGGAAAAGGTGGTGGAGGGTGTAGAATAGGCATTCAAGGGAGGGGCCAGAAACATCCTATCAAGGACTGCTCATCCATGTGGGTGGAAAGCAGGGGCTTACCCAGTGATTTTTTTTCTGGGGGGACGCAGGGGTACGCAAACCCCTAAACATTTTGTGAATCTTTGTGCTTTTGTCCATTTACTGTATTTATTTTTCCCAAGTTGAACTATAAAATGGTGATTTTCTTGAGTCAAAATGAGAGTACTCCTAAACATTTTTTTAAGGAAAAAAAGCACTGGGCTTACCTATGAAATGTCAAAGACAAAATGAAATGTCAAATGTCAAAGACTAAATTGTGTAATTGGTTGCATGCCACTCATACATAGAGAAAAGTGGTATCCTATTGACTCATTTACAGCATAAAGCCCCCAAATGGAAGCACCCTACATCTAAGTAAAGAACTGGATGGGGTCAGCTTCATCACAGTGATTCAGAATATTGTTCTCATCACTCACCATGGCCTAGTTCCACCTACTCAAGATTTGTTTTGAAAGACTCTGTGACGCTCCTGGAGCTGAATACACTGTTTTAACATGCACAATTGTTACATAAGCCTTAAAGAACAGCGTGTCTAGGGGCGGATGATCATATAGAGTTCCTTGGCAAAAGCAAGACGTTGCCTGGTGCCAATTCTGTGGGACTGGAAGCGGATTGTGAGCGGAGAGCATGGGAAAGAAGTGAGGAAAGAGAACCCTGAAGGTCCCAGACAATGTGTCTAACTTGGAAGTGGTGCTATCAGAACCACCAGAATTTTCCCACAGCAATGCCCAACTTTGATACTGCTCCTCGAGTTAGGAAATTCCTCCCTTCTGACGCCACTGCTCCTGAAATTGCTTTTGACCTGTTTAAACGCAGCTGTGCTTTGTGGAATAAGGGTAAGAGCCTGTGTAGCCGCACTTGATAGAAATTGAGTAAGTGCGTTATGCAATCAAAAACATAGATAAGAACCAGCTGGAATGCAGCCACAATGCCAAGTGGGAGAAAACAAACAACTTGTGAATCAGAGCAACTTAATTTTATAGATATTTTTAATTGTCGTGACCTGTTATGCTAGCCTAGATAGACTCCGTGGGACACCAAACCAGGAATACATCAATAGGAAAAAGAGGAAACTCAGTACATCTGTTTTGCTGTGTATACATGCACTGCTTTGTCCATGCACCAAGAAGCCATTTCAACTGCCACTTCCCAGGACATTTTCATACAGAAATACAGATACTTGTGTGACCATCGTGTTTGATTGTTCGTTTATATTTCATGGATTGATCTCCCTGCATGGAAGTTCACAAGCCTAGGAGATATTTGAAGCAACTTCAACATTCCCTATGATCTATACACATACATCAGAATTAAAATGGTTTAAAGTTATTTTAGGCTCGGCTGCTTGCTGTGCTAAATAGTCCTCTAAAATGGAAACACCTCCTGCTCTGGATTACTCTAAAGATGGAAATTACCTTGACATACATTGTGCTTCTTTATGCATACCAGAATCTTCTGAGCTGGAACAGAGGCTGAATCATCAGTTCAGAGAAGGTCATGCTAAGGGCAAAATTTCTTCCTTTATTCCTCTGTAGTGGGTGCATTGACTCAACCCAGTCCTCTCTTTTTCTTTTAAATTCAAGCCAGCAACTCAAAAATGTTTCTTGCAGATTGAAGTAAAATGCTAGTGTGCCTTCAAAAACACATCAGCTGGTGAAGGGATGGAAGAGAAAAGTCTGTGATGTTGAGAAAAGGTCTTTCTTTACATTCCTAACCCAATAGGCTTTTCCATGTAGTATCACTGTTACAGCTTACAAACTAGCTGCTGATCAGATATGCTTGTGAAGGAAAGGAGGAGTCAACTGGACCTGTCAGCTTCCACTAAAGCAGGCTGGGAAACCTGTGACCTTCCAGCTGTTGTTGGACTCCAACACCCATCAGCCTCAGGCAGTGTGGCCAATGGTCAGGGATGATAGGGGTTGTAGTGCTGCAAAATACAGATGGCCACAGGGTTCCCATCCCTGCGTTAAAATCTTAAACCAATTCATTTGGCCAGTTTTTAAACAAGGCATAGCGAACGTGTCAGATCTGCAAAAATATCAGCTTCCAGATAACTACTGCATATCCAGGAGTCTAGTCTTCCTCTGCATTTGGGGATGACCTGCCAACCTAGCAGTTTAAAAGGACATCAAAGTAGATAAATAGGTACCGCTCTTGTGGGAAGGTAAACAGTGTTTCCGTGCGCTGCTCTGGTTCACCAGAAGCGGCTTAGTCATGCTGGCCACATGACCCAGAAGCTGTACGCTGGCTCCCTCGGCCAATAAAGTGAGATGAGCGCCGCAACCCCAGAGTCGTCTGCGACTGGACTTAACAGTCAAGGGTCCCTTTACCTTTAAGCCTGAAAAAGAGGTATTTGCATAGATGCTGAATTTGAACAGAAATCAGGGTTTCCCAAACTTGGGTCTCCAGCTGTTTTTGGACTAGCAGCAAAACCAGTGGTCAGGGATGATGGGAATCGTAGTCCAAAAACAGTTGGAGACCCAAGTTTGGAACAGACCAAAAGGGCACCTACTATCTCCTTGGTCACTACCCAATGATGTTGAGGAAGGGGATGTAGCATGATATTTTGCAAGTGCACCTTTCAAAGAAGCAGGGACCATCATTGGGTCAGAACAGAAGGTGAGAATTCTACCTGTGCTTTTAGTACTAGAGTACCCAGATATTGTCAGATATTATTAGACTACAACTCCTGACATCTCTGACCATTAGCCATGCTGGCTGGGGATGATGACTGGTGGAAAGCACATTGGTGACCTCTGCCTTTGTGTCTGTGTGGCAGGGAACAAGATGTGCATGACAATGTTGCCATAACAGGAGGCTTTATGCTTATTTTATGACATTTTTATTCCACCCTTCCTCCAAGGAGCTCAGGATGACATACATTCCCCCCACCCCACAATTCCCCTCACAGCAACCTGATGAGGTAGACTAGACTGGCAGTGTGTGACTGGTCCAAGGTTACATTATTATTATTATTATTATTATTATTATTATTATTATTATTATTTATACCCCACCCATCTGGCTGAGTTTCCCCAGCCACTCTGGGAGGCTCCCAATCAAGTGTTAAAAACAATACAGCATTAAATATTAAAAACTTCCCTAAACAGGGCTGCCTTCAGATGTCTTTTAAAAATAGGGTAGCTGCTTATTTCCTTAACATCTGGTGGGAGGGCGTTTCACAGGGCAGGCACCACTACCTTAGAAGGCCCTCTGTCTGGTTCCCTGTAACCTCACTTCTCGCAATGAAGGAACTGCCAGAAGGCCCTAGGCACTGGATCTCAGTGTCCAGGCTGAACAATGGGGGTGGAGACGCTCCTTCAGATATACAGGACTGAGGCCGTTTAGGGCTTTAAAGGTCAGCACCAACACTTTGAATTGTGCTCAGAAACGTCGTGGGAACCAATACAGATCTCTCAGGACTGGTGAGCTTTGAAGCTTGAGTAGGGATTTGAACTCAGGTCTCCATGGATGATGTAGGTACCTCTGTGACGGTCAGTATAAAATATACTCAACTTCTCAGATGCAAGTCTTGTTGACGAATGGGGCTGACTTCCAAAGCCTGCAGCTTTCAAGTTCAAGCAGTCATGCCCACCAAATCTTTCTTTATCATATGGTAGACACTGGTTAGAAAATGCTCTCATTTTGGAATGTAAATGCACAAAGGTTGTGCATGGGGTAAGCACATGGGTACTTGTTCTCAGTAATGTCATAACTGCAAATAAACAGGTTTGGGGTTGACTGGACCAGAAAGCATGAAAGACTTTATTTAAACAGAGTATAGGTTAACGCTGTCAATTATCAGTCACTGTTGCTTTGTGTGTATGTGATTTTGTTTTTCAAAGGATTAAAGCTATGATTGTTCCTTCTGACATTTGCAGCTGGATTGCACTAGAAGAACCTAACAGACCAGTACAAACCAGAAATTCATAAAGCCTCCTCTAAAAACACTCACATAGACTACCCTATACCACTCTGTTTCTGAGCTTGCATCTTCCATAGGGCAGAAATCTTGTTACAAAATACAGATCAGAAGCTTGGAAAGATGTTATGTAATGCTGCAGGTGTTGCAAACTGCTCTGGGTTGTGTGTTAAAACAGATGACCAGATTTCCAATCCCACAGCAATAAATTCACAAAGGGAGTCGTTGGGAAAGGGTGGATTCCAAAATAGGACATTTTGTAGGAGTTGAAATGGAAGCTAAGATTGCAGGAGAAAAGTTGACCCAACTGAAGAGGTGGTAACTTGGTATTCAGTATTTGCCTATTCTGAGTAATAATTCTTAGCCTTTAAAATAATTTATTTATATTAAAAAAAATGTGCTGCTACTCATAAAAAAACCAGAGCACTCTACAACAATTGTACATAGAGCCATTATATATATATATATATATATATATATATATATATATATATATGAATTGCACTATGGTGCAACATAATATAACCTCCCCACAGACAAATCAGAATTGATGCTCAGTACATAGCCAACACCATCTAACCTCCCCGCAAACTTTGTGCACCCACCTGCATCCTCAATGTGTTTAGATCTCAAAGCTCAGCTCTGCCCTCTGCTTCTGTCTCCATCTCCCTTTTAAATCTGACTCCCGACTGGGCTACCTCCATGAATGCCTCCTCGCATTCCCAAGTGGTCTCTGCATCAAAAAGCAACCTGCTAGCAACTTTCTCCCCTGAGAGGCATCATCTGAATACTCAGAGCTGTTAGGAACACTGGAAGTTGTCTTGCACCAAGTCAAAGCAATGGTCCACCCAGCTCTTTATTGTCTAAACTGACTGGCAGTGGCTCTCCAGAGTTCCAGGCAGGGACCTCTCTTAGTCCTACCTGGAGCTCCTACCCAGGACCTTCTGCATGCAGATCAGACAGGCCACCACGGGGCTACAGTCCTTCCTTCGTCAAGCCTGTCCAGGTATTGCCTTAAGGCAGGAATAGGAAACCTGTCATCTTCTGGTTGTTGTTGGACTCCAGCTTTCATCTGCCCAACCAGCAAGGCCAGTGGTCAGCTGCCCTGAAGTATTTCTTGACTTTCCAAATGCTGCAAGATGGATTTCTCATGTAATGAATCTCTCAGAGACATCTCCCCAAGCCTCATTTTTTGAAACAGATATATGCATGATGATCAGATGTTTTACTTATTTCCTTGTTTTCATCCTGTATTTTATTCTGTGATCCACCCTGAGATCTCATGATGAAGGGTGGTATAGAAATCTAATAAATAAAATTCTCCACCTTCTTTTTCTTGGCTTGATGCAAAACATTTTGAAAGAAAGTTGCAGTTTTAATGTTTAATTATTTTTTTAAGTACTTCTTTCAGAAATATCAACTTGGAAAATTTTGACTTTCACCTCCATTTCCCAAACAAGCATGCTAATTACTTCAAATGAATGGTGTATCTGATTGAAGTTTCCCATGATGGCACTACGGCTGCTAATCTTGCTGCTAATCTTCGCACACCATCATAAGGAAGAGAAGAAATGAGACAAAAGTTTCAGGGCGGGGGGGGGGGGGAACCTTCACAAAAGCATTTCGACTATATAAGATTGTCTGATTGCTGCAGATTAGCACAAGCTTCTGAGAAAGCTTCACAGAGACCGCAGAGACACTGGATTTTTCATTATTTCACTTAAATCGGCTAGAAATATATTAGGACATATCTTGAAAATTGTTGGGTGATATTAAGGAAGTAGCATCTGACGGCAGCCTACACAGAGTATTTCTGTGAGCATATGTATTACAGGGAATGTTCAACAGCCCACTGACACATACCGCCATTGTATTATGTAACTGGCAGCTGTCACTCATTCAGCGGGTAGAATAATGCAAATACAAAATGACCATACCCAGAATTGCCTTATTACTGTTGTGATTAGGAATGGGATTGAGAATTTGCCCCCCCCCTCCGTGTGCTGTTGGGCTCCAACCCATCAGTCCCACCCAGCATGCCTAGTGGTCAGGGATGATTGTAGTTGTAGCCCCACAGCAACTGGAGGGCCACCGGCTGCCCACTTGTGATCTAGAAGGACCAACGATCTGGCTCAGCTCCAGGCTGCGTCAGTGAAGAGATCAGGGTGGAATGTGTACATGCCCCACCAGCTCCTGAGGGAAACTCGTTCCACACCTTGATGGTTATGCAACAGCTGAGGCTATTAGGCAGCATGACAGCTTTCAATGAGCTTAAACCAGTGAACAAAAGGATGTGCGTAAAAACGGTTACGAGGCGTTTATTAACAGATTATTCACACGTTGCCCTGTTTTGGGGTGTGGGTGGTTGCAAATGCAGTTGTCACTCACACTGGGGGAAATGTACGATGTGAACAAGATCTTTCCGTAAGTCCAGTGGGAAAGCCACAGCTAAGTGAAGCATTTCCATTTTTTAAAAAATGATATTTATTAGAAGTTTAATAGTTACAAAAAAAAGGAGGGGGGGGGAAGAAAGACAATAAAAAGTTACAATACATCAAAAAGAAAAAGAAAAACAGAAAACAATACAGCAAAACAATAAGAGAAACAAAAACACTTAAAAACACATCCAATATTTCCGTATCTTTACCTTTCATTTACTTGTTTCATCGACCTCCTCACACCTCCCTTTTTTGTATTCTAGTTCAATTAGCTATTTCAGCAAATCCTTTCCATCTTTCTCAATTTTTGTTCTATAATATATCTTAACACAATCTGACCTTAAATTTTACACTTTGGCCCATTGACAATCTATTTTTACTTAGTTCTTTATAACATTTCTGCTAAAACCATGTAGCTTCATTCCAGCATCCTTCTAACATTCATTAATTTTACAGTATTTCTGTAAATATACTTTGATTTTTTTCCAATCTTCTTCCACCGACTCTTCTCCCTGGTCTCGGATTCTGCCAGTCATTTCTGCCAATTCCACTAAGTGAAGCATTTCCAGGTCCCCTATAAGACTTTTTGAGCTTATTAAAGCAGATTCCTGGAGGAAGAGTTGAATTTCCTAGCATTCTGCCTCTGTCCCAGGTAAAGCTTCACTTGTTAAATTTCTCTTGGGCTGTTGTAACATGCTCAGGAGAAGGGTCAGTGGAGGCTAGTCCATTAGGGGAAAGGGGCACTGCCACACCCACCTCAGCTGTGCTCAATTTTGCCTAACAATTTTTTTTTTTGCAGTGTGATTTTCCTAATTCATTTTAGTATGATATTTTCAATAATGTGTGCATTTATATACACACTTCAGTATGCAGTGGTACCTCAGGTTACATACGCTTCAGGTTACATACACTTCAGGTTACAGACTCCACTAACCCAGAAATAGTACCTCCAGTTAAGAACTTTGTTTCAGGATGAGAACAGAAATCGTGTGGCGGCAGCAGGAGGCCCCATTAGCTAAAGTGGTGCTTCAGGTTAAGAACAGTTTCAGGTTAAGAACGGACCTCCGGAACGAATTAAGTACTTAACCCGAGATACCACTGTATACATGTCTGTGCACAATGCTAAGCTGAAGAACTGTATTGCAAAATTTGAAGAAGTATGAATTTCAAAGGATGGTTGTGTTTCAGTTAGCATATTGTTTTGGAAAATGCAGACTATGCAAATTTGCCTTTAGATGTGAACTGAATCAAAGTTCTTCGTCGTCTTGGCTCTCTACACTCATTAAACATCCCTGGCTTTCTGCTTCTTTCATTGTTTTAAGCAGATTCTAAAGGAGGTAGATTTTCTGCAGACTGCTAGAAATCCATTAGCTTAGAGCAGAAGTGAAGGAAACTAGAAGGACTGCTACAGCAGGTCCTAGGTCAGTGTTTTGACTCTATGGTAAACTAGCAATGAGTCAACAGCACAAAGCTCAAGAAACTAGGGGTATATCTTTGCCAATGAACACTGAGCTTGAAAGAGGGCCTAGAAGAAAAGTTTCTCCAAAGCGTATGCTTTTTACACCTATTCAATGGTGTTCATAAACCATATCAAGCTACTATTACAACACTACTTTTTTTTAAGTTTAAGATTATTGATATTCTTAGCACCCACTCAATGCTCATACATTCCTCAAAGGAGCACCTACATGGGAAGAGGCTGGTTGCAGACAGTTGCCTCATGCAATTGGGAGTCTCAATCTCTAATACCTTATTCACTCAACTATCAACTCATAATAGCCAAAGTTGCCAGGTACTACTACTGTGCTGTGGTTTCCAGAAATAAACCACATGGGTGGATGTTTCTTGTTAACGCCCCACCCCACCCCACCCCACTTTAGGATCTACGGGAAAATCTCAGCACTAGGGTTGAATGGAAAATAAATGGATAAGCACATTTGAAGCAGCTCAGCAAATTCCATCTGCCAGGCACGAAGGTGGAAAAATGTAGCAATTTTGTGAAAAGCTGCACAAAGCTTCTTAGATATGCACATTTAATTAAGATGTAATGAAAGGCTGTTAATTAAGTGGCCAAGATGAATTATAAAACTTCACTTGGGATTATGCGATACCTACAAAGTAAAAAATTCTCGCTCTGTTTATACATGTGTATTTTTCTCCAGAGGATTTAAAAAAGAAACACATGCTTGTATTTACTTAACTGGGTATGCTGGTAGCTATAGAGATATGAAGCTATCATCTGATCCAGCATGTTTCTGATACCATCAGTGTTTCCTTATTACTTTTCTGTTCCCATAGCCTCATTATAAGGCACGCCCTAAACAAATCTGCTGTCACTTCTTGTTGCTATGCGAGACTTCTCATTATTTTATTTTGAATCATGCTGTGAGTCTCATGTCGTGAAAAGCCAAGGGAAAGCATCCTGGAAGATGTATTTCATTTCCATAAGATGGTAGCAAAAGTGCTGAAAGTACGTTACTTTGTTTGGACAAATGTTACCTCAGTGAGTCACCATCGCTGAATAGCAACGCTACTTGGAAAACTTAAAAAACACTGAACCTGTTTCTGGGGTTGCCAATTTCAAACAGCTGAGTCTTTCAACAGCGGCTTGAACAAGGCAGAAGGTAGTAACTGATAAATGTTTAGCTCCACCTGTGCAAAACTTCATTCTCTGAATTTTGTGATAATAACTCTCCAGTCAAACAAAATTTACAAAAATGTATATATTGGGTGGAAATGTTAGAAAAATGCTACATTTGTCAAAATAACATGACAAAATGTTAGGGTAAGCTCATTGCAGAATGTATATACTGGTCAAAACTGCATGCAGAAAGTGACATATTAGAAGAAATTTACACTAAAATGCTGACAAATTTCCATGAGATTAAACATCTGTAGACGCGCGCACAATTTCTTCACAGAATTGAGGAGAACTGAATTTTGCAAAAACAAACAAGCAAACGGAGAGAAACAAAAACCAGGGGCAGACTTTGGCAATCTTTCATAACAAGGATGCCCTGTGCGAGGCCAAAATTTGGCACCCCAAAATGGATCTTCTCAATTATGGGTCTTCTCAATTTTGCACCCCTACAACTCAGTACTCTGTACAGTGGAACCGCCCACACCGCCCTAAATCTGGTGCTGCCAAAATTGACAAATGTATCCATCTGTAAACTGGCTCAAGATCACTTATGACTGGAGCAGCCTGTGACCTGGGGACTTTCCGGACCACACTCTTAGCCACTGCATGAGTGTGGTCTGGAAAGTGGCAGCCTTATTTTAACAACCAGAGAAATGCTCGGCACAGGGGGAAACTCTGCTAGCTGTTCTGATTCTTCTCCCTTTTATTTAATTCGTTATTTAGTTGTTGCCTGTTGGAACATTTCAAATGCCACTCGCTGGGGCTTAGAAGTTTTAGCCTCATTAACAGGTAGGGAGCAAGTCTGACTTTTCTAGATCATGAAACAGTACAAGTGTCAGAATGATTCATGTAGCAGAAATGCAGGAAAATTCCACCGCACAAAGCAAGCTGGCTTGCTGCGCGTCATTTCTTCTACCACAGAGGGTTTCCCTGCATGGCTGAATACTTTCTCAGCAATCATGAAGTCCTACTTCTAAAATCAGACGAGAATAGCGAGAGTTGGAAAACATGTACATATGCACAAATACACAAACACACACAATGTTATGTGCAGCAATTTTTCAAAACAAACAATGAAATTATGAATGCAGACACTGAATGCTTATGAACTGCTTAATGGATGTTCCAGGGGACAAGGCAGGCACAAAGGTAGTACTGAAGGGAAACAATACCCAATATTAGATAGAAATGAATACCTGAAATTAATTTGTGTTTTAGTTGTGAGGAAGGGGATGTAGCTAGAGGGAAGAGAGCTTTGCAGGAGCAAAATCAGGTCTCTTTCAACCAACATCCACCAACCAGCTGCAGGATAAGCAGCCTTCTCAGGTGGTGCTACGAGGACCAGAATAGATGGCACATTCTACATAGGTGAGTGGCACTAAGCCACTGAGCCTCTTGGGCTTGCCGATCAGAAGGTTGGTGGTTTGAATCTGTGTGATGGGGTGAGCTCCCATTGCTCTGTCCCAGCTCCTGCCAACCTAGCAGTTTGAAAGCATACCAGTGCAAGTAGATAAATAGGTACCACTGCGGTGAGAAGGTAAATGGCATTTCCGTACGCTCTGGTTTCCGTCACGGTATTCCATTGCACCAGAAGCTGTTTAGTCATGCTGGCCACATGACCTGGAAAGCTGTCTGTGGACAAACACCGGCTCCCTCGGCCTGAAAGCAAGATGAGGGTCACAACCCCATAGTCGCCTTTAACTGGACTTAACCGTCCAGGGGTCCTTTACCTTTTACATATGAGTAAAGAGTGGAGGGAAATCCTTTGTGGAGGGTAAAGAGACAGCTCAGCAGGAATTAGGGCTACCATTTATTGGAAAGCAAAATTATGGCACTGGAGTGTGCCTGGAGTGGGACTTGGCAAGGTCTGGGTGAAAAGGTGAGCTCAACAAGTCAAGGCGTGTATATAGTTCTAAGGCAGTATATAACATAGTTAATGATTTAGAACAGGCTTCCTCCAGATGTTTTTAGCCTACAACTCCCATGATCCCTAGCTAGCAGGACCAGTGGTCAGGGATGCTGGGAATTGTAGTCTCAAAACATCTGGATGGCCGAGGTTGAGGAAGCCTGATTTAGAAGATCTTCTAGGAAATCATTGAAAGACATTTTGCAGGCAAGGAGCACTGAGGCTGACAGACCAGTCCCAAGGAAAATCTGTGACTCCATGGCAGAGACTTCAAGACATATGTAAAAGATGTAACTCAAGTAAGTAAGCCATGCTACAGGTCAAGGGACTCTATCACTGCTGCAGGTCAAGGGACTCTATCACAACTACAGGTCAAGGGATCCAAAGCCTTGTGGATCTGCCAAGGGAATCAGGAAAAAGCACCTTTCCCTTTCCACTCTGGCCACTAGGGCTTGGGATGAAGTGGCTGATCAGAAGCTCCATTGTGCTCCACTGCTCCCCAGCTGGGGTTAGATATGTTTTGTCAGAAGTTTGAGAACTGTAACAAATAATAACTTTATTAAGGAAAAAATGGGGGGGGGGAGAGAGAAAGAAAAGGAAAATGATTATTCATTTATGGAAAAATGATTATTCATTTTTTGGAATCTGTGGAAAGGTTAAATTCTAATATAACAGCCCAGCTTTAGAAACCTAGAGATGTGTAAAATAAAATTATTATATTTTAAAGTAAGTAACTATTCCACACTATATCTATTAAAGTCAATGGATAATGCTAGGCAGAGCTAAAACACAAGTGTTTTGACAAGCACCCAGCGCTATTAAGACATGGGGGTTGGAATCATGACAAGAGTACTGCAGAAGAATAAAATTCCAGTGGGGTTTCCTACCAAAATTATTTGTGGTTCATAATCACACAAAAAATGTGATAAAGAATAATCGCTGAGAGTTTAAACTTTGTAAAGTACATAGATAAAGAAAACCAGAGAACTAATCAAGAAATCGGCAGCGGCAAACAAACTATTGAAACTTGTGTGTTGCAGGTTGTTGGGGAGGTTTGAAGAACAGGAAGGTCAAAGAAGAATTTGACCAAAGGATTCCAATGAGGCAATCTAATTTTGAACAAAGGGAAATGTGATATCTAAAACATTACCCAGTTGGAGAGAAAGCTGAAGCAATAAATACAAAGTTGATAGCAGCGAATTATTGAGATAATAAATTGTTGTGCTATGTGGTGTGTGTGTTTTTTCTTTCAGTTAATTAATTCTGGCAAGCGTAGATAACATTTCTTCCTTTAGTGCAAAACAACTTGTGCATGAAAAAACTCCCAAAGTAGATATCCTTTGGATGCAAGAAGCACATACATAGGAAACACAGCAGAAACTTTTGGAGAATTGCATTTAAACAATCTGTATACTAGGCCTCAGCTGGTACCAAACTAAAATTGGTCATATAACCTCTATCGTAAAGTAACAACAAAAGATCAGGACAGTAGATATATCTTATTAAGAGGTGTGATTGAAAAGGAAGCATTTTCACACATGTGTGTGTGTCTGTGCGTGTGTTTCAAAGGGACACTTTTAAAAACCTAGTTAAAAGGTTGGGAACAGATTTCAGCAAGATATTTAACCCATGTCTACATGGACCAGCAAACATTGGACATGGTAATAATTGAGCAGAGAACTGTCTTGTATGATCTAGTTGAGATTCCTGCCCTGCAAGGGGTTGGACTAGATGACCCTTGGGCTACCTTCTATGATGTTAATCACAAGCACATGCATCTCAGACTGGGCCCTACAACATCAGAGGTGCAGTTTGCAAGCAGACAAACCCTTTTTGGTTTGGAAATTAAAGTGCATAATGCCAAGCTTCTTGTTTGCTGAACTGAACCATCGCAAGTAGTGTGAAGCTAAAGGTCTAGTTCCACTGCCTGTGTTGAGACACTCACATGAGGGTACTTCCATCTAATTCAGCCAGATATGATTTGGAAGTGGGGTAAAATAATAAACAACCCATGATCTGGCTAGCAAGCTCTTAGAAATGTTGTGCGTGGGGCAAGGGTAGAGACTTAGCCAACAAAAATAATTTTGAATTTCTTCATGAGTCAGCAGTGTTAATGTTCTTTGTGCAGGTTGCTGATTCCAAATTAGCTGTTGCTGGAAAACAAGTTCACAGCATTATTACGTCTGTTTGCTCTCCCATGCCAGAGCCTGGCTCATTATTATCTCTTCACCTCTCTCAGCCAAATCATCTGAAGTCTTTGCGCGCATACACACACAGACACACACACACACACACACACACACGAAAAAAGACAGCCTTCTGCATCAGCACTATAATTTAGTAAGTTCTTTCAAAAAGAGAACTGTATTCTTTTCAAAAGATAAAACCACAAATTAAAAAGGGGACAGAGAAGCTCAGGAAAACCCAAAAGCAGTAAAGTATTGTAATCATCTTGCTCCATGACAGTACCTTCCATGCTCAGTATTCCCTTTACTGGGAAAACTTCCTAGGAAATAGGGAAAATATTTGTGGAATTTGTATTGTTAAAACAGAAAGGGGTCAAACCATCTCAAGAAGTGTTAAAATTTTGGAAAGTTGGATAATTATGATAAATAAGGGGCTTGGGGTTGGGTGCACATTTTTATTTGTATTATTATTACTTTAAGGGGGGGTCCTTGTTGGGGCTGTGGTTCACTTACACTCTACCCGCCTCATTGCTTTGAGATTACAGTACCCAGCTTTCCATCATGCATAGATGAGAAGGCTGTGACTCCCAATGCACACCAAGGCTTCTGTCTCACACTTTTGACAGCCCCCACCTCCTGCCACTGTCCCCCTGCTTGCTTCATCCCCAAGACCCTGGGCATTTACCTGGCCACCTGTCAATCAGCACCCTGGGCCAAACAATCCTTTGTCCATCTTGATCCTCCAACCCACAACTGATATACTCCTTTTGAATAAATTGCTGGATTGGATTCCTGGGCTATACTGATTTCTAGGCACACTCAAGGACTGGTTGTCTTCCATGTCGCTTAGACTGTCTGGGCTAGGCTACTCAGTGCTCAAGTACCTGGGAGAGAAGGTGGGAATATGGACTGAAATTGCCAAGCCAGTGTTCAGTTTGCTGTTTCTTTAATCCCACGGAGATTACTGTAAGGAAGTAGTGGATCCCGTGCCTCTTGCCCAAGGTGACACTAAGTGGGTGGCAGCAGCACAGAGGACTAGAATGGGACCCTCTTTGCTACTGGGATTCCTTACAGGATTGGTGCTGGAGTGGGGGACACCCTTCTGTTAAAGGGACTGAATATATTCCAACTGGAATAGTACTCCACAGACATGGGAGGGAATACCTAGAAGCAGGCAAAAAGCTGGTATCCACCTGTCCTTTAATAAATGGTGATGTCTGGGGGTCCACAGTTTCAGGGCAACAGAAAGACAGACAGACAGACAGAGAGAGAGAGAGAGAGAGAGAGAGAGAGAGAGAGAGAGAGAGATGACGACGACGACTTTGGGCTCTCTGTAAGCACCATAGGGTGTCGGGTGCCTCTCTAGAAATCTGACATGACAGCAGTGAACTTGGGCTGTTGGTCTGTTGGCGTTTTTACACTGCAGCTCTCGCTGTGCTCAGCCCATTTATTTGTAAGCAAACAGAACCATTAAAAAAGGCCAATAAGCCTCCAGCAACTTCCTTCCAAAGTGAGTAAACACTGAACCCATGGGACTTTCCACAACTTGGAGAAGTGGGATGAGCAATGCAGTACTTCCCTACAAAGAGAGATTATCTGTGGAACAGAGCAGTATTCCAGGCTATAGAGGAAGAAGGAAACGCTTCAATGTCACCAATCAAACAGCCTGGGAGAAGGGAGAACAAGTCCCACAATCAGGTTCCAACCTCAGAAGCCTTCTGCGCCTCTCGAAACATACGTGTGCAAAACCACAACACTCTATGTCCCAGATTTAAAAGCTACATTTGCATCTGTTCATTATGAGCAGGGATACTAAGAGTTAAGTTCACAATTGGTATCAGCCCCAGTTCCCTAATGGTATGTAGCCAAAGGAATTCTTGAGCCAAAAGTATGCATTCATAGGCAATTTATTTCTGCTTATGCAATGTAAGAGGCATAAGCGTGTGGAAAATCTAGATGCTTTGGAAGATCTTGTCCAAATTCATATGCAAAAACAGATGACATGCACAGAGATTGCCAGCATCTCCTGTTTGACAATTGCTGAAAGTAAAAGACAAGCGCTTTCCCCCCCGGCCAACACCCATCTGCCAAACCGTGATTAGTCCCCAAGAAGAGACAGAAATCTCTTTCTGAACACACTCCCCCCCCCCCCCCAGTGCAGAAAGTGGTGTTTATGCCATGCTGGCACTACAGCCCTGCCTCTAGCAATGCCACACAAAGTAATAATTATAATTATTGCCCAAGTCCTGTACACTGCATTTAGTGGCTGATGGGATGTTAGTGGCAGGCCAAGGAGGAAGCTGAAGCTGCCCTACTTACATCACCCCACAACAAGGGCAACAGTATTCGCTTGGGTAAATCTAGGTTTGCCAACCAGCCATTATTTGACAAGTCTTACGAGCAAAACTGCATTCAGGGAAGTAACCAGTATCTGGGATTAAAATGCCAGTAAACTACAGAGACAGCTCAAGAATTTGCGTATATGTGAACAGATATTTTTTTTAAGTTCACTGATACTTCCTTCATTTTGCCACCTTAATCCTTAGCTTCAAAGGCCAGCCAAGAGGATGATTTGCAACATTTCCAAAAGATCCCAAGACTTTTGACAATCTTATGATGTTCCATTATTCAGGGCAGGGGAGAGCCAGTGAGAAAGGCAGAGCTTTAAAAGAATTCCTCCTCGACAATATGCTTCTTTCGTGTTTGGTCTGAGTGAAGTTACAATACTTAATTTGTACTTCTACATATATTGGCTGTGGATTTCTTGTGTGTTAACAAGCTGGTTTAATCACAAGTCATTTGGCATATATGCGGCCTTCCTATGGAATTTATTAGGTGACAGTTATTGCCCCATTTTTAGAAATCCATACCGAATATAATTTTATGACATTTCTACATCATAATTCCTTTTATTTGGACTTTAATACTAACTATATACAACAGTAGGAGGAAGAGAGAGACTGACTGATTACTATACTTGATCCAGTGCCTCACCTGGTGTGTTTTGTTATACTGAGTTTCACATACACAGAGACTAAATTGTCATCTCAATTTACTATGTTTCTGCAAATTTCTCCCCTAACCTTCTAGGTGTTCTTGGTAAAACTAGCTCCACGTAAGGTCCTAGGAGAGCAGTAAATGAGTATTTTTAATATCAAAAGTTGGCAACCCTATAAAGATCCCCAAAATCCATAAAATGTTAAGCCATAATAATTTGTTAGTGCCGGGTGAATTTTAGTTGCTTGCGCTCAAGAGGATAGAACTGTACACAAAAAGAAATACCTTGCATACGTTCCAATGACTGTGTGGAGACTGGGGACAGGACCAGAGAACATGGTTCTGTTTCCTTTTCCATGTATTCCGTATACCAGCCTTTCCCAACCTAGCGCCTTTCAGATGTTTTGGACTACAACTCCCATCAGCCTCAGCTAGCACAGCGTTTTGGAAGCTGTGATCCAAAACACTCTGGAGGACACCAGATCAGGAAACACCGTAGTATTTGTGTGGGGGTGGAAAACATCTGAGGAGCCCTTCTGTTTTTCATGGAAATAACAAGACTTTACAAAAAGATCAGCTGTAAGGGAAACCCAAATAGATGTATCTTTTTTAAAAAGCCACACTTTTTTTAAAAAAAAAAAAGGATTGCAAGGCAGATCGTAAATTATTTCAACAACTGTTTATTTAAATATTAAATAAAACACAACTAATCATTTTGGTGTACATCTCTTTAACATAAGAAACAAAATGATCTCGTCATGATAAAAAATAAAACTATACATCTTAATTAAACCAATCACATAGTGTATTTAAATAATCTATTGCATTGCAGTCTGCAAAACAGTACTGTCAAGAACACTACAAGGGGGGAAAGGAGACACAAACCCTGAAATGTTGAAAATGACCTTTTTCTACTTCAGAATAGTTTCAAAGCATTTTCTATAGCAATTGGGGAGGGGGGGCTCAAGAAGTAAAGTGCTTGTCATTGCTTAGAACAAAAAGTTGTTTTTTGTGGCCTCTTGATCTATGGTAGAAAATAAAGTAAAAAGACAGAAATGGGTGGGGTGGGGAATGCAGTTCATAAAATAACATGTTGCTACTGTTTTACGAAAATGAAGGCAACGTTGCTGCTTTGTGACGGATCTTGCTCCCACTCCTTGTAGCCACTCCTACAAACCACACACCAAACCGCTTTGCAAGTTAGCATGAGTCTGGTATTTTCTCTGCCGAAAGGCACCAGTCAGAGAGAAGGTTGTACGGAGTTATTTCCCTTCACCTTGGAGATTCCAGAACACAAAGCAGCAGCAGCAAACTGAAGACACGTCAATATAGATACTGTACACAGATAAAGAGGTTGAAAAGCCACAGATAGATCTATACAACTTTATCTCCCTCCTCACTACCACCACAGACAGACAGTCTTTGGCTTATTTATTTAAAAAAATAGCTTTTTTTCTTTTTCTTTTTTTACATATATAAGACTGCAGGTTGCAAGAAGCAGTAGTAGTAACTTGAAGGCACCCCTGTGTTACATTTAGAGATGGGTCCTTAAAAGTGTTAGACAGAATGAAGCTGTTTTCAGACATTTGAATGGTAATTTTGGCCAAGCTTGCTCACCTGCTACCGACAACGGATCTTCCACCCTCTTTCCCCCGCCAACTATCTATTAGGTCAAAGGAAGACCTGCTGTGGTCTCCCCGCTCCCTCTGACATCCATTGCCAGGCTTCCACTGGTATCAACAAAAGTCATTCTCTGGTCAGAGGAAGCGAATGCCAGGGAACTCCAAAAAGCTTATTTCAAAAGCCAAGTAGTGTATATTGTCTTCCGAGTCCTATATGTGTGCACGCACACACACACATAGAGAATATTAAAACCGCAAATAAAAATGCCTAAAATAAAAACAACAACCCTCTCGTCTATTAGTATACAAAACAACAAAACCCAGAAGTTGTGCTGTTCATCTCACTTAAACTAGTTTGTTCAAAAAACGACTGTTTACGAAGAGTATCAAGTTGTGCTATCCTATTTCCTTTTGACTGTCAGTATAAGTGTCACAACCTTTTGAATATTGCACGTTTCCCCAATGAGACAGTTCAGTTTGGACCCTGTTAACGAAATGCATAAAAACCTCATTAGCAGCGGCATTAATTGTGTGCAGCACTGAGAGACATCCCATAGGCAACCTCAAAGCATTTGATAGTGCTTTTCAAGGGGTGGCAGAGGGAAGGGAGGTAAAAGAAGAATTTAAAAAGAAAGCCTTCCCACACCAGCACCTCTTAGCAATTCTGCTCCCATCACCTCTGCGGCATTCCATGGGCATCTCCTCATTGATGCACAGACATTTTCCTACTGTTGAACCTCACCACCACCGGAAGAGAGAAAGGCAGGAACACAATTTGTAGTCTGGTAACAGAACCGCCAGAGGACAAATTAATTGCTTCTAATGAATACAAACTACCCTTAGCTGCTACAAGTGAGAGACTAAGCAGAAAAGTTCACAGTTTCCTCTTAAGGTATAAACCTTTGAGTAAGGGAGAATAAAAAGTAAAGAGAGGTATTGGTTCCTTTAACAAGAGTATAAAAACAAATAATGCGTAATAATTTTGTCATTATTCCCCTATCAACGATTAATGTGACACAAAAGCATCTGTGTTTATGTTTGTGGGTGGCGGTTTTTTCTTGCTTGTCGTCTTTAAGAAAAGAGGTAATTATCGTCTTCACAAATCCATAAACAAATATTGTGAATAGGGTGGCTCTGGTCCCTTCTTTGAAAAGCCTTCCCCTGCTACACCACAACCATTGACAGCCGTCAAAGTCTTGCATAACAGCAGAGCTGTATTGGCCTGACTTTAATACAGTACCAGAAAAGTGTTCTCCTGTGCCCTCCCCACCCCACCCCCACTTCCCTGTCATTCTTTTCTTCCAAAAACAAAAAAGTTTTTTTTCTCTCCTTTCAGTTTCTGGTTACATTTGTTCAGTGCAAGTACAGTTGAAGCCAAAAGACGCAAGTATTGCTTTTTTCTTTTAGTTCTATAAAGTTCGGGGCTTTACTAAGCCAAATGGCCTCTTCACATATTTCAAACAGGTTATTGCTTCTGAGTTTTTACTGTTGCAAAAAATAATAAAAATCACCCATCTGCAGATCGTAGCGAGAGCAGCACACTCTTCCAAAAGAAAGATGTGTGAATCACGAGAACTGGAGAGCAGGAAGGGGGGCGGGGAATCTTATTTGACTAAGACGAACTTCCCCATCTGGGTGGATGTAAGGTCCTCCATTTCAAAGTCCCCATGCTGCAAAGTAACTGCATCATAGCTCGGAGATTGCACAGCAAAGCCATTCTGCTGAGAAAACATGGAGGCGATGGGGGAGACATTGCTACTGATGTGCAGGTGGGTGTCTAGGAGGTGAGCAGCTGAAGTTACTGGAGAAACACTGACTCCAAACAGGTGAGGCTGGAGAAACTGGGTGTTGCAGAAGGCAAACTCTAATGAGTTCTCGCTCTGCAGTTCGGACAGGGGGAAGGAACTGGATGCTTTGCTTCCTGTAGTGTCAGGCATGAGGATGGTGTGCGACTGGGACACCTGAGAAGGTTGGTGACAGGCTGGCTGGTGATGTTGTAACTGGAGCATTCTGGATACAAGAAAGAAGAGAGTGAAGAAGTTATCCATTTTTAATATGCTTCCTTGGGGTTGTTCTCACATTACAGCCTCTGTCCCTCACACCTTGGCATTAGAAGCATTTGTCTTTGCAAGTCGTGACAGCAGATTTGGTGGGGGGGGGGAACATTCTTCTGCATGACTAAGCCACTGGTACAGAGTCTCCCTTGTGGGCTGCAGCCCTACACAGACATTCCATCTCTATGTGTGTGGTGGGAAATGGGGATCTTGCCAGCTTAGCCTATCCCATCCTCCGTGGTGTGCTTGCCTCACCCAAAATGCTGTTCACAAGTTTAGCTATGAGTGTAAAACCCAGCATGAACAGATCCTACCCACACCACCCGGAGATCTGAAAATCAAGAGGCACAGTTCAGTGTGGACTGAGCTTATGTGGATACTAGGCTCTACACAGCCCCTGCACAGAAGAGGATGACCCGGGGTAGGGCTGGTGTAATTTGCATCCCCACCATGCACATAGTTTGGATGTCTGTGCAGAACTCTGTGTGATGCAGAAGCAATGTAAGATGCTAAAAAGTATCCTTCCATGCCTGAAAATACTAAGAACGAATCTTATGACAACAACTGGAATTCCTCCCACCCCCAATAACAATAATAATAAACCCATTGAAACCAATGGGCTTCAGTTAGCCCTGGCTAACTTAAGCCCACTGATTTAAATGGGTCAACTCCAAGAATGACTTAGTCAGACGCAGCCCATTTATGTTTAAACCTGAGCACCCTATATCGCAAACTGATGCTTTAAGTGGAGCTAGCAATGCTAGCATCAGATCGCACATCCTGTCCCAAAAGTGATGTGGAAAATAAACAGCTCGTCTGTTTTCAATGTGAAGGCAAGGTCGTGATATACTAAGCTACTGTTACAATAGCCAGTGTGCTGCTCTCTCACCTCTGCTGCTGAAGCACCTCTTCAAGGAGGTTCCTGCTCTCTCTACTGCTTACGCCGCTGCCACCATTTCCCCCGCTGCTGTATACGCAGGCACTCTGCTGAGAATGCTGGAAAGGACTCGTGCCGTTCCGTGCTACCCGAGCAGATGAGGACTGGCACACCTGGCGAGCAAGCCCTTTGATTTTATTCAGTCCCAGAAAACCTTTGGCTCTAGCATTCTTCCGTAGCTGCTGTCTAAATGCCTTCAAGCCTATAAAGCAAAGAAGAAGAAGAAGGAGAAGAGTTATAAATCTACCAGCATGACAGGTTGACATTGTCTTTGGACACACACATTACTTGCACCTACTACAGACCTGCTGCAGCTCATTTCCCCACCAATCAGGAACCTCGTACAAGAGCCACAGAAGACAAATAGAACCCAATTTAATCTGCCAAGCAGCTCCTCTTTTCTCAACTTGCATATCTTATAAACTGCACTGTTGCATTTTCAGGTTATTTCATGGGATGGGCAAATAAAATGTGTGCAGATGGTCTGTGCTAATCTTATGATGAAAGGAGGAGTCTGGCATATTGATTACAGAACTACAAAAAGCGACTACTTGATGTATCTACTGTGTGTGTTTATGGGCTGGTATTGCTTACATAGCAAGGAAATAATTACCTTGAGTTAGCGAGGTATCAGATGCCCTCCTTCCTTCCTGGAAGCTGACCGGCAACAGAGAAGCACCACCCAGACAGCCCTGAGCCTGCAATACTGGTGTGTCCGAATGGGAAGTCGGAAACGATGATGTAACTCTGGCTGTCGCTGGGTGACCAAGCATCATCTGATCTTCCAAACAGTTGCTCAGAGCCACAGAGCCATCATTTGCTGATGAAGTGAGGCAGCTGTCAGAACTGGTTCCTTCCGTAGGGCTTGCGGAAGAGGAAATGACTATACCTACAAAAAGAAGCAGATGGGTTGGAAGAGACCGTCTGCAAAATGGATACAGGAAGTTAAAGAAGAGTGTTGGAAATAAGATTAATCTCCCCACCCAAAGAAAATCTACCATTAACCGAAGCCTCAGACCACAATGCAAACAAGTATAAAACTCACAAGGCTTTGTACGTGGCAGGCGTGCCATCCCAGTTATAGCAGCAATGTAGTCTTATAGGGTGATTTTATTGCTAAAGCGAGTAATAATACAATAGGGGATCCTTGCTCTATCAAGTGCAGCTGCAATAATTATCTTGGTTTTAGGGCTTAGGTGGCCTTTTCCAGGGGACAGGATGAAGGTACGGGAATAGTGTTGACACTATTGTGGGTTTGTGTGGTGTGTGTTTAGTAAAGGTAGCACACAAATCATGGCAGGTTCTGTAGCTTACCAGGAGGGAGAAGGATGTGCTGGGGAGGTTAACCCGCCAGTGTGCTTGCACTGCACTGACCTCCCTGCCATCTCTTCCCTCTCCTCCCTGGAAAGCAACACCAACCCACCAGCCAAGAAGCTAGTATAGCTGGCTAGAACTCCGTGTCAGAGGCAAAATATCCTGCTTCCAAATAATGCCATGGAATGCAGCGAGAGATGCAAACTGTTCACTAAGCTTCAAAAACACACTCCATACCCACTGAAGATAGGTACTGAAGAGTGAAAACACACAATTTCCAAAGAAACTAGGGTGGGGAGGGAATGGGAAGAGGGAAGAATAAAAAAGTAAATAAAACAGTTAACAAAAACTATGGTCTGATGTTCAGACTTGCACTTTTAAATTAAATGGTTACATGACGTGCTCTATCGTTTTGGGGAGCAACAGAGAACGAAGAGAGAGGGAATTAAAAGGTTTTAAGAGGGCATGGCTAGGGAAAGAGCCTGTTTTGCTAGTCTCAAGAAAAATAATAGGAAATGGCCTTAAACAGAGTCAAGTAGCATTGTTTACAATGACTGGCAGCTGCTCTCCAGGGTCTCTCCCAGCTCTACTTGCAGACTTCAAGGATTGAACCTGGGACCTTCTGCAAGCAAGCAGATGCTCTGCTAATGAGCTATTGTATATTCTCAATGGTGCTCATACCACCATCTTCCAACTATGGGGCTCATATTTTGACAAAACGTTGACAAACACTGCAGCTACAATGCTTAAAAAAGGAAATTTTCTCTACAAAGATGATCGTGCTTGGGTAAATGTCGTTCAGATTTCCAATAACCATTACATGTTTATTGTGCACTGGAAGAAAAAGCCCCATTCTGGAATAGGCCTGTGAGAGTTACTTGGCTGTTCGGCTCCAAATCCAAATGTTTTAAATAGCCTACTGTGAATAAATGCACTAAACAGAGGCACAAAAAAACTGTGATGTCTGTCAACATGTTGTTTAAAGCACAAAAAGGAAACACTCTTCTACCCTCTATGTATATCCTGCGGTCTACCCTTCTTGCAAACACTTACATGGTGGAGAACACTGATAAAAATGAGTTGTCACTTCAGCCAGCGTGTGCCTTCGGCTTGTGTTGATGGGGAGGCGAATGGGGTTGAAGGCTTTAATTTCCTCCTCCAGCTCTTTGTCCTGCCTGACTTCCTCACTGATGGTGGTTTCCAGGAGGCTGTTTGGAGAGATTGAGCGATTCCGAAATAGACTGTTGAAGTTCGGGTCCACAGGAAAGAACATAGGCTGAAAGGTCAAAAAAGGCAGGAAGTGATAGAGTGCCCTTGTTTGGTTCTTCCCCACATTCCTCTCCCCAACGATCCCTTCATTATCATAGCTGCTTGGGTACCCTGTGTATTATGCCTCTATGATATCCTTCAAGGGATTTTTTATTCAGTTTTATGAATTTTATTTACAAATAAAAAGATGGATGGGGTGGATATTTAAATGCATCCTAGACCTTTTTGCCCTCAGGTCTCTCTCACTCACTCACTCTCACACAGGCATGTACACTTCCTTCAATCAAACACGAAGTGAGGATGCTAGCAGCACCAACCTGTAATGGGTTGTTTATGTCACAATCCATTTCTGCCTGCAAGGGCGACTGAATCAGATTCTGGGGCTGCTGGTAGAACAGAGATGATCTCAAGGTCTCGCTGGCAAGGCTGTCCTGAGGCAACTGAAGCCAAAGAAGGATTGAGAGAACAGTCATTACCAACCACTCTTGTAACTAGAACAAATACATTAAGCTTGAAAGGCTGCACGGGTATGGATCAATATGAAAGGATGAATTAATTTGCTCTTCAATAAATACATATCCACACAGAGTTCCAAGTAATACAGAGGTTAGGACATTGCACAGGATGCAGCTCCCGTCTGCTTAATGCTTCACAGACGGAGATTTCCTGCAGCCTATGGTTTTTACACTTGTATAATTCATTCTACATCCTCCTGAGTGCTTGCAGAATTTTGGTTTTAAACCTGAAGCAAGCCACGTTTCCTGTCGACACTGAGGCCGGGTACAAGAGACCTCCTCCCCACCCGCTTCCTATCCCCTGCTGGAAAATGTCCTTTGATCTCAGGCTTAAAAAGAAACATGAGGAAAATGCCACTCTTGGTCACACAAAATATAAGCTACTGCCCCAGAAGCAGAATATGCAGCAGAATATATACAGCGAGGAACTGGTGTGACCTTATGAAGGACAGCGCATCATCTTACCTCAATGTTGCTGAAGTCTGAGCTCCTTGGCCTTTGCTGACGGCTGCTTACTGGGCGATTTGACAACTGATTGCTTCGGTACTCCTTGAGACGCTCCAGGAGAAGGTAATAAATTGCAGCGAAGTGATTGTAGCTGCTGTTTTGTAGAGACTAGAGGAGACAGGAGAGAGAAAGGCAGCTGTTAATAGATTGCTTGGTTCAAAAAGGGAGGGCCACCTCTTCGCTAAAGGTCAGAAGGTCAAGACGCGTTTACTTGGAAGAATGAGCCCCCGAAATCAAGAGGGATTCTACAAAATGATGCATTTAAAATAGAGGGGTTGGGATGTGTGTATTATTAGAAGCAACGCAAGCCCATTCTCAGAAGGCAAAAAAAACTTGGTCATGTGTGCTTTCAAGTTAGTCTCATATGTCCCATATTTCCCTCTTATCAGCCAGGTATGTCTGCAGCCTAATAATTCAGTCTCGTGCCTATAGTGCCATATTTGAGAAGCACCCTGCCTGGTTTCCAGATAACATGGAAGAAATTCTACCAAGCAACACACTACTTTTTAGCACCACCACAACATGGGGCACCATTTTCAAAATTTGAAATCTAAATGGGAAACATATTACCCTTTCCTATAGAGCACAATGTCTATTCCAATATTTTATAAGGGACAAGGGCTTCTCAGATGCCAAACATGTAGCTAAGGGCTCACCTCAACTGTTCTCTGCCTATCAATCCCAAGAGTATGCATGATCCCAAGGACTTGTTCATTGTAGTCACCCAGGTTAGAGTTGTAGTTATGCATGGAGAATGACAAAGACTGCTGCTGCTGAAGGGAAGGGTCTGCTTGCATCCACTTGTGCTGCTTTATTTGGGCAATTGTGATTCGCTTTGTGGGATCCACAACCAGCATTCGTCGAATCAGCGTTTCACAGTCTGTTGAAAGACAAGACACAAAACCGAAACATGAATATAGATATTAAGAGGCAAGACACATCACTGAAAGCTAAACTAGTGGCCACTACTTTTTATCCTTACCCATAAAAGAGCACCAAACAACTCTCTGATAACCTAAGGTAAATCTACCTTCATGGCTATTTTGCAATTGTATCACATACTGCTCAAAAGAGTTTAAGCTGTTTTTGAGTCTATATGCTAAAAACAATGAAAAATTAACTTGTTCTTTTTCCCACAGCATGAGCAAGATGTAAGTTATTGGGGAACTGTAGCAAACTGTCGATATTTCAGTCTTCGACAGAATGTCCTAGTTTTAATGACTGAATGAATTTCAAATAATTTTTAGTATGCCCCTTTTCATTAAATATGAGCCACTACAGCCAGAGTGTCATCCTCTTCTACACAGATATGCCTTTGTACATGTCAAACAAAATCTACCTGGGAAACGTATGTTTTCACTATCAACATAGATCTAGAGTGTTCTTCTAAACACCAAAAACAGGATTATGCAAGACATAAGCTTTTATCTGGGAAATATGGTTCAAAACCTAAAAATCTAACAAGTAGAAAACATGAAAGGAATTGTGGATTTCTAATGCCAGAAAGATTGGTAAACACACCTTGCGACATGAAGTAGGGAATGCGGAATCGTCCTTCGAGCACCCTTTGTCTTAAAGATGGCAGATTGGGTCCATCAAATGGCAGAGAGCCACAGACAAGGACATAAAGCACAACGCCAAGGCTCTGCCAAGAAATAAAAACAGTGCAATACATGAATGCCTGAAATGCAGCCAGCGAAGTCTGTCAAGCACCACCATCTTGGAAAATTAATACACAACCAGAACTCTAATACAGAATGCAATACACCTACCCATATATCAAGATGCGGACCTTCATATTCCTTTCCTTCAAAGACTTCAGGGGCTGCATAAGGTGGGCTCCCACACCACGTAGAGAGAGGCTCTCCAGATTTGTAGAAGTTTCCAAACCCAAAGTCTGTAGAATGAATGAAATATTCCTTTATATTTTTAAAAATACACTTGTAATAAAAGCAAGCAGGGGCACTGCAAGGGAACTCTATGTATTTGTTTTGCTTTTGTATTTCAATATTGGATTTTATTCTTTTATTTATTGTGAGCTGTTCAGAGAAAGTATGTCACCGAGCAGCTTATACAAATCCAGTAAATCAATAAATTGCACCTATGCTTCTTTGCTAAGTATTATATATAATCCATTCAGCAGGTTCATAAACATAGCATTTCAAAGGTTCTGTCTATTGTGGCATCACACAAAGAAGTTGTTCATACAAGGATTTCATGAAGCCCTACTAAGTTTTTTAGTGACATCATCTGTGCAACCATTCTCACCTGCAAGCTTGATGTTCATGTTAGCGTCTAACAACAGGTTCTCCGTTTTGAGGTCTCTGTGCACTATATGATGACTGTGGCAATATTCTACAGCTGAAAGGATCTGCCAGAACTTCTTCCGTGCTTCACTCTCACTCAGGTGACCATGGGAAGTCAAGTGATCTGCCAAAGACAATGACAAAAGGGTCAAATACTAAACACCACGAACAAACTTGTCCTTTCACCCCCAACTAGACTTTCCTCCTTCAGTGTTATGACCTTTACTTTGGATATCTAAGCATTAGGATCGAAATCCTCAGTTTCTGTACCCTCATAAAACAACATGCCCACAAAGAAATTCCCATTATTTGGACTTCAGCTAATTAAGGAATTCATTTATATCTGGCTTTGCAGCCTAGACCAGACAAATACTTGTCTGTTCAAAGCACAGTTATCTGAAGTAGAGTGTAACCCATATAATCCTATGTCTGTAGAAGTCTACAGATAAACAAAGCCCACATTTATCCGAATGCTAAGATGCATGCTCCTCACCCAACATTCAAGTTACTAAGGAAGTGTCTACTGCTATGCTTTGATAAGAACTTACCAAACATTTCTCCATTTTTTGCAAATTCAGTTACAATGTAAAGCATATCTTTTGTCTCCATAACCTAATAAGGGTATAGAGGGAGAAGAGAAAGAGAGAGGGGGGAGGGGAAAAAACCCCCAGAATGCATTAAAGATACAGGCCTTTGAAATATTTAATATACTTTTGAATATCAAATGCATTTGCTCCACAGACAAGAGCTGAACGAAAAGACCAGGCTTCCCTGCATGAACCTAATATTGTTTCTATACAGAGATACTTCAATAGCCTCCACCTCTTCCTTCAATGTCCATAATTTATTACATGAACGTGTATTAACTACACAGGCGTATCATGTTATTTAAGGACAGTTAACAGGACTCATGATCTCACTGTTAGGAAGCAGGTGACCGACACATTCAGAAGGTGGAACAAAAAGCAAACAAGAACTATCCAAGCGCCCCATTCACACTTGGTATTGTGTGGGTTTATTCACTCAGTAAGTTACTAGACGTGCCTGTCTATCCATAACAGCGTCCTATGTGTGCACAGCTATTTCTCAACATCCATCAACACTGAAGTGTGAATGGCAATTTCAGTATCAATTTACTTCTAAAAGGCATTAACGCCTGCAAAATAAGTTTAAAATGACTTAAAGCATTTTTAAAAATATGGTTCAAATTCTTTCAAAAAAATAAATTTAACATGTTGCTCCCCGAGACTGCCTCTCCTTCTTTACAGCATCAAATGATAAATATAAAACATCCATCAAAGACAGCTCTCCCAAACAGAACTGTGCTTTCTGGTTCAGTAAATTCTGGCTTACAAAAAAGGATTAAGAACCACAAAGCAGCATCAGTGTCTTTTCCGAAACTATATTTTTTAAGATTCTGCAATGAGGTTTGACTATCAAAGGCAGAGAAAGGCGCTCTCATCCCACATATAAACATAATGAAAAATATAAATTTTAAATATATATACGTAGAAAGAAGTGACAGGAAAGAGTAAGACATTTAAAATGTTCTGGGAAAGAGGCCAATTGGATTAAAATTAGACAGTGCTGTTGAAACTAAGTCAACACTATCCTTCCACCCCCAAACTGGCATTTCACCTAATTCCTGCAGCTCAGACTCCTCCACCAAAGGGGAGCATCAAAAAATGAACACAGAAAAGATGTGTAGGTAGGAATACTGTCCTCTCCTCCTCACAAAAACAGCTTCTAAAAACACTTTTCTGGTTCAGCTGAGTAGCCTAATTCAGCAATGAGAGGATTTAAACAATATTCAATGCCTGAAATATTATTTTGACCTGGACTATTTTATAGAAAGGAAATAAAAATTATCTGTCAGGTAGGTAGAGTGATGACAAATAGACCTAAATATGTGTTACAGCAGTTCATATGGCAGCCATATATGTGTACTTTAAAAATAACACCGCCACCAAAACAAGTTTCTCACTGGCTCTGCTTTTCATATTTGCGAAGCTTATCCTTGCTCATCTTCCCAAAGATAAGATGTATTTTCTAGGCATCTTATATTATGGCAATTGTTACTGTACACTGAACTTAAGAGCAGCTATATTCTTAAGCCACGTTTAACATTTTCTTCTTCCTTACAAAAGGTCACTTATCACCTTCCTCTTAAATCCATAAGGTGCTCTTTAAGATGATTAAGAGGAACTTCCACCAAACACTAATTAGATAAGATATTTAGCATTTGTAAATTCAGCTCTGCTCACCAGATGCAGAGTACATCAGTTTTTGTTCTTTTTTTAAGGAATGCATGTGCTGAAAATACAACTGAGCTAGAACAAATTGCATAGTATTTCACTGTGGCTTTTGGAGTTCCTAAAACCAAGATTTTAAGAAAACTTCCAAGTGGCAGTCTGACCCTAAACACATTTACTCAGACGAAGCCCAATTTCAACTAGTAATTCAAATAATCAGCATTGTAAGTAGAAGTTTGATTATGGTTTTGGAAATTCTATAAGCAGAGAAGTATTTACATCGTGTAAAAGCACAAGGAATTTTAGTTATGTATACCTACCCAGCACACCTAGCACATCAAATGATTTACAGTCACATTTGAACAATTTATAACTGTTTGAATTGATTGTGAAAACAAAATAACAACCTTGCTAAATATTTGGATATGAAATACTTTGTCACTTTGTTCCAGCACTGTTTAGAAAAGTAATGTTAATTCATTTCCTGTTGGAAGCATGTGCATTTTAAGATCATTAGCAGCCAAAGCCATAAGGATAAGTCTAATAGCCAGGTAGTGATCAGAACTTATCTCTTACCTGATACAGCTTGATAATGTGGGGGTGGTTCAAAAGCTTCATAATCTGAACCTCTCGATAGATTTTCTCCAAATTGCTTGAATCCAACCGTGTTTTGTCAATAATTTTTATTGCAACCTATAGTTTCAAGAAAACAAACCCAGAACACTTGTAAAATATGGTTTTATACTACTGCACAACATACAAGTACAAATAAAAAAATGTTCTGAAAAACGAATCATATTTGAGAAAGTTAGGGGGAAACAATCAACAAATGCAATAATAACACAAAGACTCGTTCATTGACTATCCATTTCATTGGAACCAACAGGACTTGTAAACAGGTAAAAGTGAATGCAGCACAATTGTAAACATGTTTACTTAGAAGTGTCACTAAATTCAACTTACTTACTCCTTAAACTATGCTTAAAGACTGCTACACTTAGAAATCAAATGCCAGCCACTGAATTTAACTAAAATGGCAATCACTCCCGATGTTTCGTGTTTTATAATATATTGTCTAGTCCAGATTCAATAAAATAGATCATAGGTTGACTTAGAAATTCAGCATATATAATTAAACACTCTCTCTCTCTCTCTCTCTATATATATATATATATAATTTCGAAGCTTTCAGTGTTTTGATCCAAATCACATATCCCACTAAAGTGCTAGAAAGGTAATGTAAGCTGGAGTTGCACTACACAGCTTATTTAAAAAACTGACACCTACCTAGGAATATTAACTAAGACACCATGTCTTCAGTTTGTTTTAACTATGTCAACAAAAATAATGAAGAGAGCACTAATCACCAATATTTCCAAATTCATTTTGAAGTGATTTCAATGTGCAAATTGAACTGCTGCTATTTTAACTACATTCTATTATACAGTCTACTCCAGGGACTTTCTCTTAATGTACCTAGTTTAGTTCTTATCTGTGGAAACAGAAAGCCTCACAGAGGAATACTACCAGCTCTTTACAGTTGATTTTCTATACAGATCAAGGCAGCAATCATCAACACACCCACCTGCGTTTTGGTGACTCTGTGTCTGGCCAGTTTTACTACAGCAAAATTGCCTTTTCCCAAGGTTCTCTCAATATCATAGAATCCGACCCGAAGAGGCCTTTGCTGGCTGTGGCTTGAGGTGGGGACAGTTGTATAATCTGACATGATCACCATGGTTTGATTTTGGTGGGTGACAAATGCTATTTAGAAATGTCTACATAAGCCTTCCTCTTCGGAGACTGGAATCTGCACCTGCAAGAAAACAAAGTTCCAGTGAATTTTTCAGTGAATTATTATATATATATATATAATCTGCCCCACTGAGGTTCTACCAAATTGCCTCAAACTTCATAAGTTAGTCCTGAGGACTTTTCAACTTGGAGAAAGCACAACTGACTCTTTCAAAGCTTGCCTAAGATAAAGGCAATGAAAGGTACTTTTGCAGCTTAAAAAATTAGCAATAAGTAGCAGAAAAGTGCTGGGCAAGTTCTGTCTAGGATGAGGGAAGAAACCCGTTCCAGGATCATCTGAAAAACTAACTTCTGCGCCCGATCCATTCAAGTTCCACTAACAATGAATGGGACGGGAATTGGGGGGCGTTAAGACGAGCGCCGCGCAAATCCCCTGCGGCTTGGCGAGTCTTGCAGCTTGGGAACCTCGCCTGGACTATTCACAAGACGATCGTCATCTATACTATATACATATATACAGAAGCGCTCAACTCAAAAGCTACCTAGGGGCTGCAGCAAGGGCTTCCCTCAAAGCAGCCGCCGTCCCGGGAGGCAGAGAGAGAGACTAGGCTACCCAGACTGTGTGGGGAGCCCAGGAATGCCCCCGAGGACGGAGCATGAAAGCCACGAGGCGGAGGCGCCGCGGGAAATTCCCCACGGAAAACTTGCGCCCCGAGTCAGCGCAGCGCCGGCTGCGAGCGTCTCCCCGCGCGCCTCGCTCTCCGACTCTACCTTGCGCGAGGCGGGCTGGCTGGCGGGCTGACTGCTGCTGCCGCCGTCGCCGCCTCCTGCTCCGCGCCCGCCTGCCTGCCTGCCTGCCAGGCTCTCAGGCTGCTGCTGCTGCTGCTCTCCCTGCTGCCCTCGCGCTCTGTGTGTGCCGGGGCCAGAGGAGCGCGCGGGAAGCCCTCCCTCCGCCCCCTCCGAAAACCGAGACAGGCCCATTGACGTCACTTTGACGCCAGAGCGACGCGCGATCAAGCGCGAGGCTGAATGAGAAGGGAGAGAGAGACATCCAGCCGTTGCCAAGAGACGGGCGGCTCTGACGCGCGCCCAGATGGGCCCGTCGCCCTGGAGATCGGGAAGGTGGGGTGACGTTAGCGCCGAGGGAAAGGGAGAGGGAGGGAGCGAGAGGAGGAACGGCCCTCCCCGCTCGAACCGCACCACGTGACCGTTTGTTATCATTGCAGGGGTCGCCCCCTGTCGGAGCCGCAGCGCCTCCAATTAACCCGTCCGGCGCCGGAACTCAGCCTAGGCCCTTTCTCTCTTTTTCCCCCCTTTCCTTTGTTAACTCCTTGTGCCCCGGAGCCCAGTGTGAGATTGGGCGCGTGGAACTCTACGGGCTCTACTGCGTGAGAATGTACGAGACCGTGTGCAAAGGGCGGCCGGAGAGCGGGGCTGCTTGGCAGTTAACGGTCGCACGTGCGCCGCCTCACCCGAGACCCCGATTAACCCCGTAGGCGCCAGTGGGGCGGATTTAACCTCTTGGCCGACGCGGCAAAGCCAGCCAGGCAGGCAGGCAGGGCGGTGTCGCCCCATCCATGTGCACCGAAATAGGATTAGGCATCTTCACGCACCGGCACCCAAGGCAGGGATTAAACCTGGCCGCGCCTCTGAGAGGCTAGGCTGGCAGGAATGGCAGGAATGGCCTCTCCTCGGGGGCAGCCAGGGGCAGCTCGGCTCCAGTGATCACTCCAGGCGGTTGAGGGGGGAGGCGCCTGTTAAAAGTTGGCTTTGAACCCCCCTCGCAAAGGGTCCGAGCTCTCGGGCATATTCGATTTATTTTTTGTTTTGATTTTTGGAACCACGTGCCAAGGGATTTGGAAGCCGCGTGTGTCAAGTGACCCTCGGGGCGCTTAAAATCGGACCAAAGAGACCTCGGCTTCTAAAAGCGCCCGAGAAGATGTGTTTTCCCTCCTCGCATCTCCCGATACGGGATGGAGAACGAGGAGCCTCGGCGGCGGGCGAGAGATGGTCGAGGATCCCTCACGCCCACAACTCCACGAAGATGGGGCCGGCGGCCACCAAATTTAAAACAACAAACCAGCCCCGTCCCGAAACAGTTAAACGTGCCTTGTAGATCCAGTGCTTCATTTTTTATGTGCTGCGTGCACAAATAATAAACGGGCTGCAAGCAAAATCCCCGGCGTGACCTTGACAGTTTGTCCTGCCTGGATTCAGTTTGCGTGGGTCACCTTGCCCCAACTCCTATAATGCCATTTAAATTGGCCGAGAGCTCGTGCAATGTGGCAGCAGGCCAGGAGTCCAAAGGCTAGTTTCAATTGCCCGGAGTGGAGAACAATGCAGCAAAACCTCCGAATGAGAGTGGAGAATCACCCCAACCCAAAATTTAGCCATCAGCAACGTCATTTTGGGGTGAGGTGATACAGAAGCTGTGGCTTGGTAGAGAATTCTGTATACGTAAATGTATATATATACATATGTAGTCAACTCAGTTCCATGGTTTATGGCATGTGCTCCCTCTATGCAGCTCTAGCCAATTTATACATTTTTCATTTGGGGGTTTCCCCCCTCCCTTTGACTTATTAGCATAATCACAACTATATTAAAAAAAACACACACAGAAGGAACATAACAAAAATCAGGTAAATTTTGAGACTGAGACAAATTGATATATAAATGTTATATAAAAATTTTTATGGTGTTTAAAACAACAACAACAACCAACTACAACATCACGAGCATATCCTGGACATATTTTTTCTTAGAGAGAAGGAGAGGTCAATATCTCATTGCTTAGCAGTAAAATTTAGGTAGGAATTCTGTGCACATTTACTCCAGGGAAATAAAAATAAAAGAATCATTTGTACCCACTGCATGGTTCCTACACAGCTGTCTTCCAGTGAGCCAAAAGTTAAAATTAGGTTGCAAGGACAAGAGTGTAGGTGTGACAGAAACAAGACATGGTCTTAGCAGAATAGACACCTGGGAGTTTTGAGTGTTTGGGCTGCTAGACACAAACTTGATCAATGACCTTGGACTTTACTTGACCTATCTTTGTGATGGAGGTAATGAGGTGTACCTGTTCAGTGATGATCAGTTAGTGTCTGAACAGTGCTCAAAGAACCTCATGTGAAATAACAGGTGAATATTCCTGATTATTAGGAAACAAAACTCACTGTTCTCACTGAAGCACTTGAAACCTAACAAAACAACATGTACAAGCACAGTGGCTGCAAATGAACAATTCCCTAGAAGTGATTACGAGTGAGATACATTGTGACAGGCTATGTTTCATCCCCTTGAAACACTGGCAAGAGACTGTCCTAAACAAAGTTACACCTGGAAAAAGGCAGGAGTTTACTGTAGTCATAAAATAAACGGATTTGTCACCCAGGAATGGATGATATTGAGCAGCTCAGCATTGAGCAGCTGGTAAAATGATCTATTATGGCACATTACACAGGAGTGACGCCCATTGGAGTCTTAGGTTTATCCTGGGGACCCTTGTATCTTTCTAGAATTCCTTCAAGTGGGGCTTGCAACACAATGTTACAGTGTGGAATGTTGCTGTCTAGTGTTTCCATTGCATCCCAATTCCATACCTTCCCCCTGATTTCCCCCGCCCTGCAACCAGCTTGCACTTCGTGCCCACTGAGCTTACTCAATCTTCATTGGGAAATTTTATGTGGTGTTATATATGGAGGGACACACTTGTGCTCAACTCCAGCTACACTAAATTATTTCATTACTCAATTGAGGTCTATGGGAAGCTCTCACTTTCTGATCCTCACAACATAAATAAATAGCTCTTGGGTGAACCAGGACCTATTCAGACAACGAGATTATTATTATGTATATATCATATGTGTATATGTGTGTGTTTATCCATCCTCCTGTTCCAACCACTCCATTCAGCCACTGTTCTGTCCTTCTCTCCCACCATTTAGAGTTTGTTTACTCTCAGTCTCTCAGTATTCCATATTGAATTATTATGGTTGGGGTAGGACCTTGAGGTTTACCTACCCCCTGCAACTTTTTGCAGCTGTGCATATCTCAGGGTTCTCCAGGGTCTGCTGGTACTTGTCTCTTGTGTGCTAGTACTGCACAAGCAACAGGAAGTCTCAGGTTGGTATGAGTATACAGGTGATGGTTGTACTGTTCAGGGATCACTTCCCTTTTTGCTCCTATGCTTGTTCACCAAACTTTCTTCCACTTCCCCTCCCCTTTTGCATCAGCTTCTAGTCATGAGTGGAGACTGTGTTTGGTTCCCAGTTATACATTCTGATATATCCAGACCTCAGTCTCTGTCACATCTGTGGTTCATGTTAGATGAGTCTCGAGGTAGCACACATGTTAGGGCTTGATTGACACAGGTCAGGTTTCACCCATTCTTCTCGTCTAAAACCTCCCAGGGTTTATGATATCCTTGTGATGTTTGCAATGCCATTTACATCAACATTGATTCTTTTAATAAAGCAGTTCCCACACTTTTCTGTCTGCCAGTTCCAGTTAAATATTAATACGATGTTTTCAAGTAGTTTGCGGATAGAAGTTTTGAAAGTTAAGACACATTCTCCTTCCCCTGCCTCTCTGTTTTTAAAATGCCTTGTAGATCTGCTGTACCACTTTAAAATCTGTGTAGGAATGAGTCAGCTTGACTTCCCCCCAACATTGCAGTTTGCAGAGTATTCTCAGTGTATGCTTTATCACTCTCACCAGTTCAGCATAGAATCAGTCCACAAGTTGCCCTTGTGCAGACCCCTGGGTATGCATTCTGACAATGTGTGTGCATAAAGTTCTTACACAAATGTGCTTGCCTGTTCAATGAAAGGGGCAGCTTTGTGTTCATGTACTGTTTAGCTTGCACATTGTATGGACAAATTAACTTCCGATTGGGAATGGCTGAATTGCTACAACAGGAAGATATGAAACTGCAGGAAAGGGAGTAGACTCAAAACAAATAGGGATGGTTTTTTGGTGGAATTAATGAAGTGAAATAAAGATTGAACCATTCTATAATCACAATATTCTTGCAGCCAAATAACTGGCTGGCCAGTTCCATATAATCTCTGAAACTCAGTCCATGCCTCCTCCCAACCAATGCCCTTTATCCTTTTCTGTCCATTAGGGTTGGTAGGTCACAACACTGTGATGTTATAAAAAGCCACAGCCGTCAGAATTCCCCGAACATGGTCTAGACTTTAGACTTTGCAACTCTATACACATTGGCTCCCTCTCTTGTTTGCCCATGTCCAGCCAAAATGGCATCATTTCTCTAGGCCAGACCTTTACCCCAGTTCTGCTTCCTTTGCTCCCCCTTTCGTCATATTCACAGTCCTGTGTATGCCGGTCACATGCATGCTGACTGAATGCATTGCGGGGAGGGGAGGACTACCCCCACTGGTCACGTCTCCCTGCTCCCCCACCTCTGCATGTTCAGCAGAAGCATGAAAGGGATTCACAATTCCAAATCAAGCATGCGGGATCAGAGGAGTTCACCCATCACAGGAGAATAGGTAATAGAATGTGCAGGTGCTCCAGCTGGGGCATAGACAGACAGGGACACCTGAAGATCTCCCCTAGGGCCCTGGAAGAACTGGCTTCAAGACTCTGAAGTACTAGACTTACTTGTGACTGATGTATATGTAAGTTACATGACCTGACATACTGCACTCCTATATTTACTCAGATGTAAGTCCTATTGGTGGGACATGGGTGGCGCTGTGGGTAAAAGCCTCAGTGCCTAGGGCTTGCCGATCGAAAGGTCGGCGGTTCGAATCCCCGCGGCGGGGTGCGCTCCCGTTGCTCGGTCCCAGCACCTGCCAACCTAGCAGTTCAAAAGCACCTCTGGGTGCAAGTAGATAAATAGGGACTGCTTACTAGCGGGAAGGTAAACGGCGTTTCTGTGTACGGCTCTGGTTCGCCAGAGCAGCGATGTCACGCTCGCCACGTGACCCGGAAGTGTCTGCGGACAGCGCTGGCCCCCGGCCTCTTGAGTGAGATGGGCGCACAACCCTAGAGTCTGTCAAGACTGGCCCGTACGGGCAGGGGTACCTTTACCTTTTTTACCTTTAAGTCCTATTGAAGAGGGGGCTGGGCTACTTCTAAGCAAATATGTATAGGATTGCAATGTTTCTTTCCTTTTCATTTTGAGTTTTATTTATGCCAAGGAAAGCTTTTTATTCTTTAGAAAACTGCAGAACCAAACCATATTTATCTCTGCATAAATCTTCATACTTACAAAGAAACAAGACAACATTTAGAAAACAAAATGAAAATTTTGATTTGGGAGCTTTTGGGAAAGTTCATATAGTGTTGTTTACTTACAAAGATAATGCCTACAAGAGGCCTCCTTGTAGCTCCCCTTTATAAAAGTTCTCCTTGGGACATTGTCATCATCATTCTGTAATTAATATAATACAACATAATAGCAACATAATTTGTGGTGTTTTTAATAATTATGTGGTTTGGGGAAATAATGATTAAGGATTCGTTTTTCTGTCAGAAAGGTACCAATTAGTTTACTCTGTGTGTTCCAATGCAAGTATTTTTTTACTGCCAAAGAAATTATAACTCAACACTTAGTAGCTTGTCTGTGTCTGTCTAGTGGTCATCCTCCACCTTTTTTTCTGAATCAGTTTCCAGTCTTCCCTCTGGCTCTTCTTCACCCTTTCTCTGTAGTTCCTCTGAGACCTCTTCTTGATCCATGGCAACAGAGAAGAAGGTGCTTGCATCTGCAGTTGGTGACCCAAGCTCCAGTTCCTTTTGCTCCCAATGAATGCGAGCATGGCCACATTGGATGTGAAAGGCAGCTCCCTTCCTGGATAAACATACAGCCAGCTGTGCCAAACACTTTGATGAGACACTTGGGTTGATCAAGCCAAATGGGAGATTACCACTAAATGACCTAAAGACTAGGTCAGTGTGTCCAAGCCCCAAATCCTTTGCAGTCTTCATCACATTTGTCCCATTGTCTACTACTATACACCCCACCCGTGGCCCAAGAGGTATGAGCTTATTTTCTGGAAGAAACAAGCTGGTCTCTTGAGTTTGCAAAAAAAAAAATTAAATGCCCCTAAGCATAGGGAGTTGTTTGGGCTTTCTTAAAGTAACTGGTGATTCCTGATCTGAGCAAATGTCATGACTTCAAACAAGGCAGTCATTAATGTAGAGGTCACCCTGGGATTGGATGAACTAGAAGGAAGCACCAAATTGCCCACAGCTTGGGCTACAGGAGGTTGGAGGGAGCTCCATTGGTGGGATTTCTTCATGCTCCACAATGAAAGCTTCCTCTTTCAGGTGACTGTTGTAGAAACTGCACATCCAGTGCCTTCTGTGGCATTTCTATGTCGGACTGGAAAAACATGTGGGTGCTCCTCAAACAGATATTGAGAATTTTTCTCATCAACCTGCTCAACTGCCTCCTTGACACAGAAATTGTCATGGCACCAGCGAGTCTTACTGTCTTACACTCTTCCTATTTCTTGGCAGCCATCCTGAAGATCAAACTATGATGGTGGTGAACTCTTGTTAGTTTCCATGTGTTCACCCTATTTACATGCAAAACAAGGGAATGTGAGATTCTTAACACTCCATGGAACCACAAAATGCTGCTCCCCTCCCCACAAGGGAAGAAGGGGTGAGTGAAGGTCTGCATCAGGAGGGTGGGGGGAAATAGAGATCTACATCAGGATTAGTTTCCCCTGTGGATCTTGCCACCTGAGGCACCAGTCACCTCGCCTTGCCTCATGGGTGGGCCAGCCCTGCCTTAAGTTTTACATAGCAGCAGCAGGAAAACATCTCTCAGCAGCTGGCAGCCTCCATTATTTCAAATGCACACACCCTGCCCAAATGCCCCTGGAATGATGCTAGGCCAGGATGTAGCCTTGCTCCAGGGGCCTTCTGGGAGAAGAGGTGTTCCACTACTGCAACAGGCAACAGCATAATTTAAAGTAAATGAAATGGTGGGGGAGGGGGACCTGCTGGTGGTAAAGGTACACATACACTTACACAAGACCTTTGAAAAATTTCACTCTCCCCTCAAACATTTCAGAACTCCACCCCCTTTTATGCTTACTGAAGAGGTTGCTAAAATGTAAATGAGCATTTTATAACACAGCCCAATATCCTGCCAAAAACCACATGGGAACACCATATAAATGGTGGGAGGAAGTTGCAAAAACAGAAACAGTGACAAACTCCCACCCCCAGGACAAAAATCCCCCTACATTTGGAAATAATCCAAGGTGAATGCTGCAGAAATAATTTCAAAATCAGCTCACACCAAGAAGATGGAAGAAAGCTTTGAATCATGTTTAATTTTGCCTTGTCTTGGGAGAAACCCATTTCCTTCCAGGTTTACTTATGCTAAGTGGGCATCCCATGTTAAAAATGTATTATCTGTGATTATACCTTTTTAAAGTAAACGGTGTCCTCACTGCTCCTGCAGTATGGCAATGCAGTGCTGGAAATGGTGGAGCACTGTGAGAGTAATAGTAACCAAAACAAAATTAAAAAGAAAAACAGCTTATGGAAATTGCAGTGTTGGACAAGATGACTAAACGTGCCAATTAGTAACTGCCATAATTCATCATTCCACCTGGCTGCATCAGTGGGGGACAGCAGAGCCATCTCCTCTGGTGCCATGGAGAGGCCACTTGCCTTCTTCCCTTCCTGAACTGTTTACATTCAAACTGGTCACCATGAGACTAATTATATAACTTTAAGAATTGGTGCCTGAGTTTCATTGTTTTCCCCTTTCCTCCCCATCCTTCTTCCTTTCGTGTTGTGTCTATTGGATTCATAGATTGTAAGACACTGGGTACAGATTATTGTCTGTGGGGGTTTTTTGTGTGTTTTTTTAAATAGTATATACAGCGCCTACCAAACTCTAGATGCTTTATAATGATGCTAATGAAAAGTGATAGTTCACTGGAGGTGGTTTCTTCTTCAGTCTGGGCTTCACCTGCTTATGAAATGGAAACGTCAGTGTTGAAAACGAAAAGGCAGCCAAAATTCAGCGCACCACTAATCTTTTCCCGACTAAAATGAACAATTTCCCCTCCCTTCACAGAAGTTCACAAACTGCTTTGTTTTCTGAGCAATGGAACTTTCTGAGCCTCTGTACCAGCTTCCCCACTTACTATCAGAGCATTCACTGCCAAATACAAAATACAATATATATTAGGCTGTATCTAATGTCCTCTGCTAGCGCAAGGGTTCTTGCGTTAGCAGACCGGTGAGTTTTAATATTCTGCAACAGTGAAATCCAGGGCAACAGCCGCGTTAGCAAAAACTCATTACACAATAGTTTGTGCAACAAAGTTACCAGCAACCTACTTAAGCATTTTTCTCATGCAAATATTAGTTCTGCTGGCACTAAACATTTCACCAGCGCAACAAGCATACCCCTAAGTGACCCATTTTTTTCTACACAGTTTTTCATATAGTGTTGCATGGTTGTGCAGCAATACAGAAACCCAAACACAACAACCGTGATTTGATTTAAATAGCTAAACATCTTTATTTAGGTCAGGAAGAGGTAACTGATATCATTGTTTATTTTACTCTGTTCACCATCAGTTCTTGGTAGAGATAGCAAGGAAAAAAACCTTCGCCAATATTCAGCTCTCTGTGGTTACAGGCAACGAGGCTTATTATTACAAGGCTGCTTCCATACTCTTACTCCATTTCTGTACGGTGTTTAGCATTTGTTTTAAAAAATAAATTTACTGAATCAGTTTCAAGCCTGATGTATAGCGATGCACAAAGGAGAGTCATTCGTTGGGAGAGCCAAAGGATCTGTCTGTTTCAAGAGAGGCTAATTTGGAGCTCAATGATAATTGATGGACAGATCTCCACAATGCACTGCCCTTACCACACCAGTTTCAGCCTTTTGCAACGGGAATGGATGGGGGAGGCACTGGGCATTTGCACTGATTACAGATTTTTCAAGCCGCTGATAGGGTGGGTGGGGAGAGAGACCAAACCTGCACAAAGGAAAAAGAAGAGGACATTAGTATGAGAAGAAAGGAAGTGATGAGAAGGCAGGAAGAGACAAGTGGATCTTGACACGAATAAGGAGGGCAATGTTAGGTCAAATGGCAAAAGCACAGAGATTTCATTCAAGGTAATTTACTTTTAAAACTGTTAAAATAAAAATGTAAGGTAGAAAAATTACTGAGCACCAACCAGGACTGATTCTCAAAGCACAAGCATGGAAAGAATGGTCCCTGATCCTGTATATAAGCCTAGATTTGTGAGAAAGAATTTGTCAGTATCCATCTGTAATAATGTTATCAGCCCACCAAGCAGAAAAAAGGAGAAGAAATAGACTGAGTTTTCAACTAGTATAATTAGAGCGCAATCCTGTACAGGAGTTTTGCTAGCGAAAGGTGTGATCATCATCGTCATCATCATCATACCCCACCCATTTGACTGGGTTGCCCCAGCCACTCTGGGCAGCTTCCAGCATAAACAGAAACATAATAAAACATCAAACGTTCAAAACTTCCCTTTACAGGACTGCCTTCAGATGTAAGGTATTCTAAAGGTCATATAGATACAGGTAGGGAATGATGAAATATTTTCACACAAATGCTTACAGGTTTGAATTCATCTTACCAAAGAGAGAAATGCAGAGTTTAGGTACCATCACGCTAATTTAGAAACCCTCAAACCCTCAAAAATGCCAAAGATATGAGTCACCGCTCTACAAATTGCTGATTGACAATGAGCTGAATTTTTGTTTGGTAAGTAGGTGGTCCCCTGTAGATGCTTTGAAGAAGGAGATTACACATTGGCAAAGACATTACTAAAGACATGCATTGTCAGCAACACTCTGCTAGCAACTGAAAGAGAACTTCAAAGAGGAGGCTTGTGCCAGGATGATGCAAAGCGTTAAGAATTCATGACATCAGTGCTGGAATGGAGTAGAGGTTTCACACTAAATTCCTGTACATATTTGCTTGTGGCTACTTCCAAGTAGGTGTACTTGGCCTTGTGGCCTTCATCAATTCCCTAGAATCTAGGGCCTAGATCAAGCTCAACTGGACATCAATAACACCTACTCAAACCACTTATATTTTGCCGGTAATGTGCTAAACTACAGATAGCAACAACACTTGAAAAGTAAAGTGTTGAAAAAACTAAAAGATGTCAGTAGCTGGCATGAAATTTGAAACGTGTGTGGCCATTTCCATATAAGTCCTTGAAAAGCGTGCCAATTACCATGATCAATAATTTGAAACTGGAAGTGACAGAAAAGCTATATTCACAAGCATATAATTGCTGGATGCACTTCTAAATTTCCATGTAATTTTTTGTAAAGTGCAGGTGAATGTGGCTGGGAAAGTAAGATATCACTGTACCTCAAGCCTGATCACTCCACAGCCAACTAAAACCCTAAAACTTCCTCCTAAGAAAAACTCTGGCATTGTATTATGACTAGTGATCTCATAGTTCAGGAAGGGCTGCCTCCATTTGCTGGCTGGCACAGAGTCTATGCTTTGCTGATAGCCCATATGCCTGCCTTTGTTCTCTGCTAATGGCCCATCTTTTTGAAGATCTGAGTCCAGCTATTAAGAGACTGACTTCCAGTTTAGTTCTCCAAGCATTGGTTAAATTCTAACACTTACTAAATCCAGGAATTATGGGTATCTGGAACTCATTACCCCTGGCACCCACCAACTCAAAACAATATCATTACTATATTAACATGACATATCCACAACTAAGCTGGGAAAAAAGTGCGAGATGAAGTTGATAAAGCTGCACTTCTGTTCACACTCACTTGGGGGTAACTGAACTCAATGGAACTTACTTCTGAGAAGACACAAATAGGATTGTGCTGTAAGAAATGTAGACTGTAATAGGAGTATTTGAGCTTTCAAGTTTACAGAACACCTTTGAGACGGACACAGAACCCCCTAGTCTGTTAGGCATGACGTCAGTCACAGCAACAAACCAGTGTGATTTTCCATGAGTTCAATGTGACGACTAAAGCTGTGATGTGTTTTGGTCTCTGTGGTCATTTAGCAGGCAATTAGGGCCTGATTCAACTCTTTGACATTAGTAACAAGATGTCCACTAATCTTGGCATTGGTTAGACAGTTCTTAAAGCCCCTGTGGTGGTGGTCTTGCTGATGTAGTTCGCATACAGTCTACAGGGAGACTGCTATGCTTATCTTACATATTTAGCATTTGTACAAACCATGAGAATACTGGGCAAGGTGTAAAACTGGTTAGCTCTTCCTATTCCCTTGTATCTACATATCCCACCAAATTTAAGCAACATTTAATTAATTTATATGAGTGCATCATGTACCAATAGAATTACTGCCAATGTTGGGTTTTTTCATATTAATTAGGCTTTTCTGGCATTATGCATAAGACAATAAAAATATGGTACTGTTGTATACTGAGTGCTAAATCACTTACTGAAATATTCCCCTGACATAGCCCTCTTGCTCATAAGATATATTTTTAAAAAACAAAGAAACCCTGAAATATTTTTTTTGATAACTTACAGTTGTACGATGCCGCATCCTGCAGGGAAAACTAGATTTATCCACACATCATCAGAGGGAGGAACACAAAGCCTTAAGAACTGAGTAACTGAATTACTAAAGCCGGTTTCCTTTCATGGGGCTTGATAAATCAGGTGTATTGCTTCCACTGTGGGAATGCATAAGGGTGGGCTCAGTCGTGTGTAGAACACTGAACAGCAGGGAGGTTGCCGAAAGAACTGTTGCAACACACATTGCTGGCTTTCCCTGGCGATATGTATTCCATTCATTTCTCATCTTTTTTCTGCTTTCCTATAATTGTTATCCTCTCTGATGCATCATAAACTGCCCTCTCTTACGTCAGATGCACTGTTGTAATCCCCGCCCGCCCCTGCCCTTCTCTGTCAGGAAAACTCTAATCCTCCTCTTACTGGAGGACACTGGAGCTACATCACTGACATTTTCAATTGTACTCACCAGGAAAATCAAAAAGCAGGAAGAGGGGGGAAATAAAGAGTGGGGTTATATAAAATCAGCCAAGGTAACAGTTACAGTCGCCCGGGTAGAAAATTGTGATTTAAAAAGACAACAACATAAAACAAGACATACGATCAGTGCTTACTTAAAGGTCAAATGTATTTTGCACACTCCATTCACAAATTCCTTGAGGATTAACTATATCTGCAGAACACGAGGAGCTCAGCAGAATTTCTGAATGCCATTTAATCATACCTCAATATGGTATTGCCAGCAGGCGGCCTGTGGGTGTAGGAAGAGGATGCAGCCCTTTAAACAGCATGTGTCTGCAATGATGTTTACACAACAATTCTGCAGGGCCCAGATTGCCCCGTACACAGCCAGATCCCCTAACAGCACAACCCTTTACATCAGAGGTAGCCAGTGTGGTCCCTCCAGATCTTGCTGGACTACAACTCCCACCACCCCAACCAGAGGCCAATGTGGCACCCCATTTATAGAAAAGCCTTCCCAGGAAAGCTTGCCTGGTGCCGGGAGTTCACGCAAGCCTTTAAAATAACTAACCTGAGCCTCTCGGGATTGTTCTTTTATAATCTGTGTTTTTAATACGGAGGAGTGTCAGGTTCCATTCTGTTGGATTTGTCTAGCTCCCCACTCCTTTTTTAATGGTTTCGCATTTTACTTTGCAGTATCTGTTTACCTGCGGTTCTGGGGAAGCGGTGTTTGCTGCTCAGCACAGCCGCTGCCTAGTCCAGGGGCCATTTTTCCTTCATGCGCAGCTGTGGGTGGGACCCTCAGCACCTCCTCCTTCTCCAGCCACAGTAGCCTTGGCAGCAAAGGCCCCTTTGAATGGGCTAATCCGGGGACATTGGGGGCAGGGTTGCGGTGCTACAAATTGAAGGCCACATCCGGGGGTCCTTGCTCTTAGGGGTTCATCGTGGGATTAACCACCCACCCAGTCTGTATGTTTCCTGCCCAAAGGCAAGCGGGCAGGGCAGTGTGATGACTTTGCTATGGTATTTTCAGTTGCCATATTCAGGGCCAGGGAAGAATTTCTCCTGCAAACAAGTTGGCTGGTCTGCAGGCTTTTGCCCATCTCATAGCATTGGGTTGGATATTTATGTGATCAGGTACCCTGTTAAAAGGGTCCAGGAATGTGTGTCTTTGTCCAAAAGTCTACACACAGGTCAATGGGGTCAATAGCACCCTTCCCAATGGTGGCCCTGGTGGGATCATACCACCTGGTTCATGTTAGGGGGATGGATCCCCTCCCCCAGTCAGGTTCAACCCAACCCTACTTATCAACCAGCAGATGAGTTGATTGATACCAGATACATCCCTAATACCTTGGCCAAAACCTACTTACATCTGTAATCAATCAAAGTTGTGGCCTATTTCAACCCAATACCAATGTCCTGTGTCTATTTCTATGCTTGGACTCTCACCGCAATGGCTGCAGGCACCATGCGCCTGGGAACGAAATTGCATTGTATTTTTTACTTATTTACTGTAAGCCATCCAGAGAACATTTATGTTACGGGGTGGCATACAAAAGTTATAAATAAATCCATAAAGTGTTTTACCTGCTTTGAGCCCACAGGACAGAACTGCCACAAATCCAAATGCATGAAATACGGCTTTCAGGATATTCTGGCGGCTTCCATCCTTCGAGTGGCTTCCGTCTTGGCCTCTCTGCGGAATCCTCAAGCCTCTGCAGCTGCTGTGCCATTCATTAGGGGACGGAGCTGAGATAATTGCTGCACTCCTGCGCCAGAAATAATGCCAGCCTGTCCACTTCAAATCCCACTTTTCCATTTCAAGTAGCAAGGCCAGTTTGCTTCTCCTTCACAGCTTTCGGATATTTTGCACACACAGCCGGTGCTTAGCCACCGCATTTGAACAAGGAGCAGGATTTGTTCTGTAATTCTTAAGATGAAAATGCTTATCATTTACATTATTTTTTTTTAAAAAAATCAGGGCAGTGCTTGGAAGTGCTTGTTCTGTAAGCCCCTGTCTGCAGTGGCAGACCTTGGGGGGGGGTCTCAAATTTCTCTGGCACCCTGTACAGCTCCAAAATTCAGGTCCCCCCACCTCTCGCCTTCTGTTCTACATCATAGTTGCAGAGCCCCTGAGGCTCTGTGCCCAGTGTGACTGAACCGGTGGTGCTCCCCTAAATCCACCTCTGCTTTATCCAATGCACATGGTTTTCATTTGTGGTCTGTATTGCGCAGGCTGATGAATGAGAGAGGCCAATGGAGGATCATTTAATAACTGCTCCTCATCACAGGATACTTCACTTGAAATGCACAGACCCTGTATTTTATGGCCATCAATTGTGGAGGTGACTTTTTCTCTAGGATTCTGTAGATGTTCGTTCAATGAGCACTGATAGCCAGAAGGTGTAGTTTAGATAAGCATTGGTTGCTTTTGATGACTGGTGGCTACTAGCTACTGCCCAGGAGAACGAGTTCAGCAGCAGTAGCCAGCAAAGGAGACAGAAGTTGGATTTTTATTTTGTCTTTTTTACAGCTGGCTGGGGTATACTGATAGTATGCTGTTTACTTTTGGGTGAACGTGTGTTGCTTTTAAAGACTAGGTTGTCTCCCTGGGTGTGTCTGCCCTCTTTCAATGTGTAGTAATCAACAGATAATACAAAACAGTATTCTAACAGCATTAGTGAAGATGTACATGGTAACTTAAAAGACTCAACCTCTATGATACACAGTATTGTAAAATTAAACGTATCAAACAGCAGATACAGCTTTTCAAAACACCCGCTCTTGTATAAACCTTTGGCCAAAATAGGACATTTTGATCCTGCATACACCCTCTGAGATCTTGTGATGTGTATCTTCAGAGGTTTCCTATATAGGTGAACAAGTGGTCCTGGGACACCCATCATCTCTGCATCTTGGTTGTTAGCCTCAGATAAATATGTGGCGCCTGTAAAACCGCTCAGCAGCATCTTGATTCCCAGGCTTTGAAGAAGTACATTTAGAGCGCCTGGGTTTCCTTAGCAGTAGTTGTGGTGAGAGTGGCAGGATGGACTGCTCACCCACTGGGTAAGATTTTCTGCTCAGTGAACACTGCTAAGCTTCAACTTAATTGATTTTAGGCAGAACCAAAATGTATTTGCACATGAAGATCTTTAAGGAAAGGAGGGAGGACCCGCAATGCTACAACAGTTGTCTTTTCCTCCATTCTCTCACCAGCCCAGGAGACTCTGCTGAAAGAAAGAAAAAAGCCTCAAATTGGCTAAGCATGAGGCGATAACAAATTTCCCCCTTGCCACCTCAGCGTTACAATTTAAGCTGTCAGGAAAACCTGACAAAAGGCAGCACTTGACTTACTGGGGAAGCAGAGGGGGAACATCTCCCCATTTCTTTGTGTTGGCCGCTAAGCTACTGTTTTTAACAGGCTTCAAAAGGAGGGGTGTGATGGGGGTGAGAGGATTTCATGAAGGGCTCCCTACCTCTTTGCCTATAATTTGAGCGTGAAGAGGCAGGAAAGAAGCACATCTCTCGCTTTTTGCTCCCCTGCTTTGTTCATACAGTAGGGCAAAGAGAGGGAGGTGGGGGAAGTCACACTGGGGAAGAAACATTTTGCCTGAATTTGATACCAAGTCCGCTGAAGCCTGGGAGAAGCTAATTCAATCCTTCATCATTAATGACTGTGTCCCGCCCCCCATTTGTCTCAGAAACTCCATACTGCAAGAGTCCATTTTTAAAAATGGTGGGGTTTTTTGAGAAGTTGTAATAAATAATAATAATTGTGGGGTACTGCTTTACTGTCCATGTATCAGCTGTAGGCTAATAATATATGATCTGAATTATTTCGACCATCTATTCCTAGCTGACCTCATTTTATTACAGCATTGCTTGATCTCACAAGACTTGTTGAAGGCCCTTAAGTATAGATACCGGCAGCAACTGTTTAAGGCGTGTCCAATACGTGTGCGATTGAGCATGTGTGCAATCTGCCAAACCCAGAAGTGACCTGAAAACATCTTAAAAAGGGTCAGGGCACAGTGGGGCGGGGGTGTTAGCAGGCTTTTTCAATGGTGTTTCAAATATACATGATTTCACTTAAACGTGCGGTGCCTTGGAACGTCACCCCCGCATAAATTGCGAGTTGCCTGTAGAAGCAACAAAACCAAGCAACAGGCTATTTTAGAAGCTGGTAACCAGGGTTATGCCTATACCAGTTCATTATTATTACATGTAAGAGCATCATTTCCTCCCCCATTTATATACAGAACTGCCCTTGCCTACTATACTGTCTCCTCTATTCTTTCCCTATGCAGTGTGAATTAAAAGTATGAGCTCTTTGGGAGTCTGGGTATATCTCTGTCCTGAGTCCCTGGGAGAGAGAAGGCTACAAATCTGAATGAACAACTTTGGCATTCCATCTTTCAAACCTGTGTGGTGCAGAATCTGATTTTCAACACAGCTGACAGAGGTCTCTTTCCCACACATCTCTCCCCGCCCCCCATTTAATATACTCTCCTCTTTCCCAAACAGCCCCTTTCCAGTTAGAAATAAAGTGCATGTGCGGCCATTTATGGAAGAAGGAAGTGTCCGTTCACCGTAGGCATGGTACAGCAACAAGCTGTTCAGGCTCAGTATGACGAGAACTTCCTAGATCGGTAATCAGCTGTGCCCCTGCATGCTGAACTAGCTACTAGCAACTGTAAAGCACTGCTGGAAATGAGAGCAATATCAGACCTTGTCGTCATGCTGCAGCAAGGTCAATCGGGGACACATAAGATCATAGCTGAAGGTGGGGAAACATAGCTGTTCACAGATTGTTCCCTTACAACCTGTCAAGGGATTGAAAGGGGAACCTCGTGGTCTGTGGCTAATACAGAAACAGCACATGCTCAGAGCCACCTTCACTCACAGAAAGGAACTGGGGTGTGTGCGACACTGGTCCCTCTGACGGGATGGCAGAATGAAGCCTCTGAATTAATTAGGGATGGTGGGCCATCTTTTCCAGGCCAAGGGCACGCCATTTCCTTCAAACTTCCTGGGGCCACACAACAGCGGGGGGCAGTGCTGGAAGCCCAAGTGAATGGAGCAACAAATGTCAATTGACTCACACACTCCTCTCTACCTTCCGTCCAGGGAAGCAAGAAGCAGAATCAGAGTTCAATGGCACATTCTAGTCAAGTGAAAGTACTCAAGGAGGGCACAAGACAGGGCTGGCGAGAGACAGGGGCATAGCCAAGTGGGGCAGCTGCCCCCCAAAATCAGTACAAAACTGAGGTTCTGCCCCCCAACAAAAGCCTGCCCCCTAACATCCTGGCTACTCCCATAGTGAGAGATGTGGCGTAGGGAGAAGGGGTGTGGCCTGGAAAGAGTCCCGAGGCCCAGAGAGAGGTGGCTGAAGGGTGACATTCAGTCCCTGTGCCTGAAATTATTGATCGACACTTCTGCTGCTGTGGCAGCTGAGGCTCTAGTACATGCCCCGTATGCAGCCAGGCTTCAGAAGCCCTCCAGAGTAAATGAACCATACCCCAGGACTTGTTTCCATTTGGGATCCAGCAGGCCACAAGTTCGGGCTTGGCCAGCTTACCACCAATGACACATGTGCCCACGAAAATATTCTCCTCCTTGTGTTCTCATAGTTATAATAACCAGTGTTTTATAATGTAGCACTCTATATCATTTTAAGCATTCTCCAAAGAAATTAGCAACAGGAAACTTGTCCAAAAGAGGAGGAACATATGCAATCATTCCTGATAAGTAGCAGAGGTGGATTTCAGGCAGCGCAACCGGTTCTGCCGCACTGGGTGCTGAGCTGAGGGGGCTCTGCAGAGTGTTGCAACTCGGATATAGTGAATTGAGTAGAACAGAAGGCGAGAAGTGGGGAGCAAGTCGAATTTGGGCCGTGCACAGGACGCCACTAAAATCTGAAAGATCAAAGTCTGCCCCTGTAAACAGTGGTTCACACCCAAGGACATAATAAATGCCCTGCTAGGTGGATCAGAGCAAAAAGCCCCTCTAGTCCAGCATCCTGGTTGTTGTTTTTTTCTGTGACCAGCCAGATGCCTATGGGAAGCCCACATGCAAGTTCTTATTCCCTTCACCTCCCTGCCTTTCAAAACTTTCCTGTCCAGGCACCACGTCGTCCAGCACGGTGTTAGTGCACACATTCGTAGAAAAGGTGACGCTGTCCCAATACACGGCTTGCTCATCTAACTATGCTCTTAAGGCCCCCAAGTTCCACACTAGCTTCCCTAAACAAGACCTGTTGCTTCAAAGCCTTCCTCTGTGTGGCAACTAACTTCCTTTCTTTCCTAGGACCTGGCCGTCCTGGTGTTGATCTCTGTTATGATGCCAAATGAACAGAAGTCCAGTGAACTGAATGAACCTAAAGAGTATTCAGAGAACACATGTGATACTGGTAAGTATCCATATGGGAAAATGTTGCAGCATTTCAGACTAGAGAAAAGGGCAAGGTGTCAGGGCCCAGACAGGGTCCTAGAGTCCTCCTGCATCTTTCCCAAAGCCTACTTAGTGCTTGCCCAGCTTTAGGAAGGAGTTGGGAGGGCATTGTTGTTGCTATATGTTAAATTAGTATGCTGCCCTTTACCTGTAGATCTCAGTGTGGCTCTAGGACCCTGCCAGAGCCCTTACATCTCCTTCCCAAAGCCTGGCACAATGTGAAGGCTGATGGGGGGGGCACCATAGCTCAGGTCACCATAGTACCAAAGTCCACTCCTACAGGTGATGAATCTTCCCCCTTTCCCATACCTTCCCTTCCCTCAGTCTATTCCTCCAGCCACATTTCCTTGTTCCCTACTAGCATATGGAAAGCAAAGATGTGACCAAAGTAACACACTGCAGGGAGTGTTCAGCATCCTTTTCCCATGCACTCTTTTTACACGGGGAGAGTTGCAGTGATGGGTTCCTGGAACCTAGGATTCTATACATAGGCACTACTGGAGGGGAGAAATTTATTTTGCCCATTCTGTGTCTCACCCCACACACATACAGTGCAGAAACTTTTTTTTCTGGTGTACCCCACTCCTCAAATGGCACTGAGGGAAGAGCCCAATTTAATGTTCCCTCAATGTGATTAGAATTTCCCCCATATCAAATGTTGTTTGTTCCAGGTTTCAGGCCTGGTTTCATGACAGCAACAGATGCCCTCTCCACATCTCAAGAAAACATCAGTCAAAGACGGGGGGGGGGGAGTTCCTTCCACAAAATCCTGAAGGTAGTTTCCATACGGCACATGTGACTCAACAAGCTGGGGAAATGATTGTCCTTAGTTCGCCTTGAAGGCATTACTTTCTATTTGGCCTCAGCCCCTGTTTTCCAATCTGAACATCTTTTCTAGCAGGAAATACTTGGGGGAGAATTGGCAAGCATGAAAAGGCTAGGTCTACGTCAGCAATGAAATAGGGGGGAAGGCAGGTGAGGAAGAGACAGAAACTACAGCTCCATAGACGCGCAAAAACAAAGATGAATTCTATCTGGGGGCTGCCGTGACTGTTTATTCTGCATAGTGGCCATTTCTACCATTGTACAATATCCAAATATATGACAGCACACAGAGGTATCATCAGACTAAGTACTCAAGTAGGGGATTGGGTTGTGGATCACGGGCAAGTAAGCAGAAGGGAATGGGAAGGAGTGATGAGAACAACTTCAGTAGATCAAGCATTTGAGAGCAGATTGGTTAACAGAGAACTCAAGTAGTGCTAATTTAGGTTGTGTCAGCCTTTGCTTGGACCCATGTCCACAGTCCTAATAAACATTAATCTTAGAGTCTGGTAGTTCTGTGTTACTACACATGGAGGATTTTCACTGCGCATTTAGCATAACTCTGAGCCAATTCACACAAACATTTCAAACATGCCCTGGTGATTTCCTCATGAAGTCACCACAAGTTGAACTTTTCAGTGGGTAACATGCCATTAACTAGTCTTGTGAAAGTGCAAGCAAGCCCTCCTTTGGGGGGGGGGGAGAATCTGGAGGAGGTCTGCTGTAAAGGGGCCAAGTGGCTCTCTGGGAATGATTATGATAGAGAAGAACAATGTGGGTTGCTAAGACAGCCTTTGCCAAACTGGTGCTGTCCAGCTGCTTTGAACAACAACTCCCATCAGCCCCAGGGCATGCAGGGAGGGAGAGGCAGAATGTGCTGGCTGGGGTCCAAAGCAGTTGTTGGACTACAACTCCCATCAACTCCAGCCAGCAGCTGCGCGAACAATATGTATTTGGACAATCTTGCTAATTAAATGGCAAAGCACTGGTGGTAGCTCTTGGAACTTAGAGGAACTTATGCCATGCTGACCTATGAGCAAGCAAGCCCACCTTCCCCACCTTCAAAAACCATTATATCATTGGGTGGATAAGCAAATGATCATGGCTTCAAAGGAGATCTCCACAAAGCAGCTGAAGATCCTTAATGAAGGCACTTCCCACCCACCCGCCATCTCAGTGACACTGTGAAAGATTTACTTTGACATTCCGGAGATCACAATATTATGCCAAATTATTCATAAACTTACAGCTATTAAGGAAACACAAACTCAAATGCTCTGCTTAAAGAATCAATCAAGAATACAATTTGCATGGGAAAGTGCTGGTGGGTGGCTCTAATTACAAATCCCCCAAGAAATATTAAACCACACTTTGCTCAGTAGGGCTCTATTCATCACCCAAATGTCAGCTTCCTTAACAGAAAACAGTAACACAACAGGTTGGGTTTTCCTTGAAAACTGAGGACATAGTTCCACAGCTGAGATCCTATGGCTGAAGTACTATAGGATTTCGTTTTGTTTACATTTCTATATTCACAGTCCTTGTTCACCTCATGGGGAAAACAGGAGATGCAATGCAGCGATCAGGGCAGAAAATCCAAGATCATGACTTCTGCTTTCTGATTTGGAATGTGGCCCAAAGCCTGTTGCTTAATATCTCCCGCCTTCAGGTTTACGCAGGAGGATAAAAGCTACCTTGCTAAGGTGTTGCAAGGCTTAAACAATTATTGTTTGTACACAGCTTGGATTCAAACATGCTATATGATCCAAATGCCAGCCACCTACCATGCACAAACATTTTACGCACATTCTGAAAGCTTCAGCCAAACCAGTGAAATCAAGCTGTATCTCATCCAAATGTCAAATGAATCCAAAGACTTATGCAACAATGACTCAAACATACATTTTGATTTTTAAAAGTAAGAAATAAATGGACTTTTATGAGATACGCAAAGTACAGATTGCTAAGTGCAGAACAAGATATTCGAAGGTGAACACACTGTGCCCAGAGATTAATGAAGTACATCCCTCTCCCCAATTCTCATGTAGGCTCTGGACTGCTTGGCTGGGAGTGGTAATTTCCTCTCTTTCCTAGAAAGCTTCCATGATTCCACTGGCTTTGCTGGCCTTATGCTGGGCAGAAAAACCAGTATCAAGTCCTGCTGTGGCATAAAACTGCTAGCTCTGGAATGACCAGTCCTATCTAGAGCCCAAAGCATAAGTACTGACTCAGGCTGAAGCTACATATGTCTGGCATGCCATTGTACGCCACTTCCCCCTCACAATTCCATAAACCATAGAATCATAGAATTGTAGAGTTGGAAGGAATCCCAGTGGTCATCTAGTCCAACCCCTGCAATGCAGAAATCTCAACTAAAGCATCCAGCCTCTGCTTAAAAACCTCCAAGGAAGGAGAACCCACCACCTCCTGAGGGAGACCGTTCCGAAGAGATTTGAGGTTCATATGCTCTACCCTGTAAGGGGGAAATGGAGCTGGGTCGAGGCATTCATTGAGCAGCACATGTCCAGAGGGGAAAGGGTTAAGTAGTCTCTCCCTTTGTACTGTACCTCTTATTATGCTTACCTCCCCCCAAATCTGCATTTGGTTTTTTAAAAAAAACATAGGGGGAGTCACATGCCTTCATGTCAATTTGACAGGCATTGCCATTCAAATGGTATGTGCCACGTCTTATAATCAGTTATGCAAGGTGGGACTTACCTCACACACACCCCAAAAAAATATTCAAGATGGCACCCTTGAGGGGAAGGAAATAGTGTGGACAACTGCTGCAAGGGACAGTGAATGTGAGAGAGAAGGTGCAGAATCGATAAAGTTTTGGAGGTCTTTTGAAGAACATGTTTGCAGACCCTCCAGAAGCTCCCTTTCTGTGCTGAAAATGCTTGTGTAAAAACATTTGGTGCAGCCCCAATCTCAACTGCTCACTTGCAAGTTCAAAGGGCATATAATGTGTTTGGGATTCAGCTCTCAAGAAGATTGTCCTCACAGTCAGGAATCAGTCAGACACTCTGGAAGATGGCTCGGCTTTATTACTGAGAAAAAACTGAACCACATGCCCAGCTGGGAAGTCAGAGACATGCTGAGAGAGATTTAGACAAGAATAAGAATTGGGCAATCCCCTTTTATGCTTATATTTTATGTAATCATTTATTACAGTTTCTTTTGTTTGACCCCAGTTTTGCATTAAAAGTGGCAATTGGGGAATATGAGAAATGTGAGGAGGCTTGTGCTCCCTGAAAAGCCTTTTGCATCTGCTTTCAGGAGCCAGAAGCTGTAAGAGACATCAGGAAAAGGAGAAGTCTTGGTAAAGAACGAACAACTGACTAATCTGGCAGCCATTTCCACTCTGGAGTTATTTTCCTCTGTAATTTGCTTGTTGCCCTAAAATTTAGGAGTTGGAAAATCTGTGGACTGGAGGGAACTTATATATACTTTTCTCCCTCCCTAGTAAATCACCTTGAGAAAGTCTCTCAGTTGGTAGGGGTATAAATATTCCAAACAATAAAAAAAATCAATGGTGATTTCAAACTACCAATGAAAACTCCGTTAATAACACAAGAGTACTGTGGTACCTCAGGTTACATACGCTTCAGGTTACAGACTCTGCTAACCCAGAAATAGTGCTTCAGGTTAAGAACTTTGCTTCAGGATGAGAACAGAAATCGTGCTCTGGCTGCGTGGCGGCAGCAGGAGGCCCCATTAACTAAAGTGGTGCTTCAGGTTAAGAACAGTTTCCGCTTAAGAACGGACCTCCGGAACAAATTAAGTACTTAACCCGAGGTACCACTGTAGTTAAAACAGCCTTCAATGGCACTCTCCAGATGTTTTGGATTACAACTCCCATCAGTCCAGTCAGCTTGTAAAGGAAAATGTTTTCAAAACCATTGTTAACATATGAAAGGGGGGAGCCTGTTAGATCTCCCCAAAGTGGGAATTCCATAAAATCAGGAAGAAATTGTCTTTTCTGTTACCTGCCAACCAAAGAACAGGGCTCTAAAGGTGGTGTTCAGGGCTCATTGGGGTGCATCATGGATGTAACAAAAGAGAGAGCCTCCAAGGAAGGTATGCCTGGCACTGGCAACTTTTTCCTTAGGTGCCAAGTTAAAACTTGTTTATTTGCCCAGACAAAAAACCTATCATGGTCATTTTAGCTGATTGAGTAGTTTTACTCCTCTTAATCCTATTGTATTGTTGATTGTGTTTTGTAATGAGTTTGTAATTTTAAACTTTTAGGTAGATTGCCCTGAGATCCTTCTAAAAACAAAACCAAAAAACATAGGGTGGTCTATAGATTTAATAAACAAACACATAGCCACAGTTTATACTGAACTCAAAAGCAGCCAGGGAACCAATGGAGTTGATCAGTGTGAGGTGCTCCAATTGCCATTTGCAACTGATGGTCTGGAAGTCACCAGCTGCAGCTTCTGAGGTATTGTAAAACCAGACACACATAGTAGTAGGGTAGGATAATGCCAACATATTTCACATCTGGCAACCAATGCACCCCTTTGGTTTCAGATAGTACATGGGTAAAGGTCAAGGTAAAGGTACCCCTGACCGTTAGGTCCAGTCACGGACGACTCTGGGGTTGCGGTGCTCATCTCACTTTAAAGGCCGAGGGAGCCAGCGTTTGTCCCCAGGACACAAATTTCCACAGCCCTCTATGGTCTATGGTGGCTCATTTACCAAAAGTAATGTATTTAGCATTAACTAACCAATCCAAGCACCTTGTCCACATCCTCAAGCCTTACTAACTGAAACTCATCCAACACAACGGGACTAGCCTGTGCTCTTGACAAATTCTGAGATCCATCTGCTGCATTCTCAAAATGCTTTGCAAACAAGTCACAGCAAGCTGCCGTTGCTTCTGCCACCTTCTTCTGGCCAGACTGTAACAGACCCCTCATTACCCAGAAAAACTCTGCTGGGTGGCACATTGAGGATGCAATGGAAGCAGCCTAGAATGAGAGTGCTGTGTGTGGTTTTATGTACTAGTGACACCTCAGGCTAAGCTTCTACATGACCACACCTGGTTCTTCTATGTAGATGTTAAAAAGCATGGAAGATAAGAAAGACCCTTGCAGCGCTTCACAAGCCAGAGAGGTGGTACAATGATGTCTCACCACCATCGCAGTCTACAGATGGATCAAAGCCACTATGACAACTGTAGTGGACACTGAACTGAGAGCATCAGATAATTGTTTGGAAACTCAAAACATTTGCAAGAGACTCTTATTACACTTATTTAACACCCACAGTCTTCAATGTATTGCCTAACAGAATCTGGTTCTGTGAAGTAGGGTATGCAGACAGGCCACAACTGTAATTGGCTTAGCTCCTCTGATGTCACAGAAGGATCCTAGGTTGAGCAATATAGAATTAGAATTCTTTTTGCCACAGACTGTAGTGTCAAGTTTAGAAATGCATAAGGAATTGCTAAGTATAACTTCATAAATGAATCACTTGCCACGGACCTCCTCCTTTCTCTATCCATTTCTTCCCTTCTATGCAATCTGTCCTGTTATTCTAATATATTTCAAAATAGAAATCATATCGGCTTCCTCCCCCAGTCAAAGCACTACCATTCATTGAGCATGTTAGCAGGTAAGGCTCCTGAATGGGTGGGTGAGGGGAGTTGTGGCTTTAGCCAGGATTTCAAAATAAAAACAGGGCATGGTCCCAGTGTTCCAGATTACTGACATCCATTACTCAAAATAACACTAGACTTTGCTCAGGCCATGTTTATTGTGACCTATTTGTGTATTTGTTTTTGCCTGCTCCCCCAAGTTGGTGGAATCCCAGCTGACAATTCAGACAGGATTCAAAACATTTGGGACAGGAAATCATGTTAGTACATCACATTCTCATCTCAGATGAAAATCAAAACAATGATTCACCCTGCATAGAAGTGGAGTTCCAAATGTTGGCATAGAGAGAGAGATTTCAGGTAATGCTTCAGGCTACTGATAAGAACACTACAACTGGCCCATTAAGTCAGGGGGCAGAGAGCAAGAATTCCACTGGACTCGCCATCTTGGTGGCTTCTTCTCTTTGCCCCTGGACAGAGGGAAGCTGAGGGGTGAGGTGGGAGAAAGAGCATTCCTTCCACCTCTCTACCCACATAACTTTTTTTAACTAAGCAGCTATGCTAAAGCCCTTATGACCAGTAGCATAGCATGGGGAGGGCCACAGGGGTGGCTGCCTTGGGCACAAAATTTCGAACACCCAGATCTGCCTCAACACAACAGCGTGCTTCTGTTTGCTGGGCTCCATTGGCTTCTCCATGCGAAACAAGAAGTAACCTCTCCAGACAACAGAATGACTCTTCTTATCTCTGCAGCTGCAATCTCCTGGGTGATGCAGACACCTTTAGGCAGTTGAATGTGCATGCATATTCCGCCCATTTCCCTCCCTCGCATCTACCTCCTCTGTGTGGCCCCGGGCACTGGTAACCCACACTATGCCACTGCTCATGACTGGCTCCTAGCTGGTCACTGGAGCTACAGCTTTGTTAAGAAGCAGAGGGACGGGCTCTCTTCCCAGTTAACTGCCCATCTTGGCTCTGCTATAATACAGCCAGAAGTGTTCTTGGGCTTTTGGTAAGAACAGACAGAACCGCTCACAAATGAATTGTATTTTATTTTGATATAAAATACAGCTGAGGCCTAGCACCACTAACTCAGGGATGGAGAACCTGAGACCCCTCTGGATGTTGTTGGATTCAGCATGGCCAATGATCAGGGTTGATGGGAGTTGTAGATCTTGGATCTCTAAGGGTATGGATATACATGGCTGCCCTATCAGTCAGTCAAAAGAGGGATGAGCTCTTCAGAAATGCTTTTGCTACACTGATAAGGAAGAGATGAGATTGAGTCGAAAGGGGCTATGCCACTCGGCACACCACAATGGGAGGGGGCCTTGGGAAGCTGCCTTAGTGCTTCCCAAGGGAGACTCCCTTTCAACAACTATTGTTGTACAGAAATGCCAAGCTTTACTGGGACAGCCTAACTTTTCTTCCCTGCAAAACAATTCTTGTTAACAATGTTTGCAGCTTTTTGAGGAGCCATAAACGCTGGGCTGGGCTCTGCCACTCGTTCCTGGTAATCATCCTACGTGCCACACATTGGGTGATCTTTCTCTGCCCTCTTGCTGACTCCTGGGCTTGCTGACGTCTGACAAAGGGTGTGTCAGATAACTTCAGAGGGAAGGAGGAAAACACTTCTGTGTGATTCCCTCGCCTGCCAGTGTCCTAGATAGTGGGAAGGCACAATTCCTGGCACAGCACCTCTGCATGTTTCATCTCCTTGATAAATGCCAAGCAGATAATTAGCACTGGATTGATTTAATAATAAAGTGACCACATGCTGCACTCACATGAGAATGTGGCTGCTGTGCCAGTTCTGTTGTTCTTCCTTTTCTCAGGCCAGCCGTCTTCCCACTCCCTGCTACCTCTCCCTAAATACCAACTTTGCTATCAGACACCCCCCCACACACACACACAGACCTTATAACAAGCAACCTTTTCAAGAAGCCATTAATCCCATTCCACTCAACCTATGATTGTTTACAAAGCTATTTCTCTTTTCTTTCAGCGATGGTGTCCTTCCTTCCTTAGCTGTCCACACACAGCTCTTTTATCTGGCCTTGGGGGTTACTGAATAGCCAGCTCTTTCCTTCCAGGGAACTGCTCTTTTGCCTCCCTAGCTGACAAAAATGGAGAACTTGAAGTGTATAGCTCCTCAATCCCACCCGTCAGAGCCATGCCAAGACTATTCCCAGAACCTACAACAAAGAGGAGCTTGTGCAACCGGTAGTGAGTTTGAGCAACTTCCCCTTTGATCAAATGCATCAAATGCCGTATTGAGCTTCTGTCCCATGTGGGTGTGGGACAGAACACTGTCATAAACAAATAGAGCAGTTGTGCCATAGTGACCTCACTGCGGAATCTGAAGCACCTTCGTTTCTCAAAGCAAGGGGACAGATGTTCCCATTCCTCTGGTGCAGTCACGCGCTCAGGCATGAAGGATTAACTATTTTTGCTCCGCTCCCTTTTGTTGACATTTAAATCCTAATGTGAACCTCTCAGGTAGCTTGAATATAGCAAAGCCTCACCTGTAAACATGTGGCAGCCTCATCTAATAAGGAAGGAAGGTCTTGAGGACATGTGGAGTGATTTGGTGAGCTGGCCATGGGTGTGGAAAGAGTATATATCACAGCTCCTTTCCCACCCAGGGCAAGTCTGAGTGATTGCTGCCACTACACATATAGGCCTGTCCTTTTCTCTGGAAGACTGAGGGTTAGAATGGTGCTCTCCTTTTGCTCCTTTTGGCATTATGGCGCAAAAGTGATTCCATTCCCTGTTCCACACTTTTCACTTTACAGCAGTAGTGCCTGGATAGCCACATGGAAGAGATCTCTCCTCCCACCTGCCAGCCACTACTTCAGATGTGAGTGCAGACCTGCAAAGATCATCGCAATGTCTTCCATGTGGCCATGGCTCCACCAAATAGGGTAGGTAAAGGTAAAGGGACCCCTGACCATTAGGTCCAGTCGTGGCCGACTCTGGGGTTGCGGAGCTCATCTCACTTCATTGGCCGAGGGAGCTTCCGGGTCATGTGGCCAGGATGACTAAGCCGCTTGTAGCGAACCAGAGCAGCACACGGAAACGCTGTTTGCCTTCCTGCTATAAAGCGGTACCTATTTATCTACTTGCACTTTGACATGCTTTCGAACTGCTAGGTTGGCAGGAGCAGGGACCGAGCAACGGGAGCTCACCCCATCGCGGGGATTCGAACCGCTGACCTTCTGATCAGCAAGTCCAAGGCTCTGTGGTTTAACCCACAGTGCCACCCGCGTCCCAATATGGTAGCACATGCCAAAATCAGCAGTCCACTCGTGACGCCAAGGCAGCACCACAGCATCAGAGCAGCTGATATGAAAACTTCCCACTCACTTGGCACAACAATGGACAAGATAGCTGCTTGCAAACCATACCCTGTTAGCCTGCCTACCACGTGGAAAAGAAACATTTCAAGTGGGAAATTTTGAAGCAGCCCTGAGATCAACATGCTGAAGCCAGGAATGGAGTTCTCTCACTTATGCACCTTGGGTATTCCCTCCCTTGTCATTAGGGATGGGGGAATATGTCAGTTTCATTTCCTCTCCTTTTCCCAATCTTCAGCACAGTTCAGTTTGTGATTGCTTGATTATTTTTTTAAGGCCTTTGAAAAAATTATCAGCATTAAAGTGTTAATTTCTCTTAATATACACATTTTTGCATGTAATTTTGCCCAATATACACATTTTTGCGAAGCAATTTCCCCTAATATAATTCATTTTTATGCTATTTTCACAAACACGTGCATTTATATGCACACTTTACTTTAGTCCATGCATTTTTGTACATATGAACGCTACAGCTCTATGATTCTATGATACTAGGCTGGAAAACTGCATTCCAAATTCAGAGAAGTGTGAATTGTGAAAGAAGGTTGCGTTTCAATTTGCGTATGATTTCAGAAAGTGCAAGTTTTGTAAATTCACCTTCAAATATGAACTGAATCAAATGTCTTCACAATCCACACACACACACACCCCAATTGGTTTCTCAGATATGGTCATGAACAAGTCACATCCACAGAATATTCAGAATGTCCAGCTTTGTGGTCTAGGCTGGTCAGTGTTTCTGTGGTTTTGTAATGGAGCATTTATTTCACCTGGCTCTGCTCCGAGCATCAGCCACTGTCCACGGGTGCCCTCCGTTCCAAAACAGGAAGTAAACAATAAAGTTGAACAAGAACCTTCACATCTTGTTGCCTTCCAAGGCAACACTGCAAAGCGTAATCATTCCCCAGTAGTCTCATTTGGCAAGCGCTGCCTCCAATTCCTGAAAATTCCCTGCTGTGAATAGCTTAATAAGAACTATGGAAGTAATTTTCCAGCGTAAACCTGTGCAAATCTACCCAGAAGAAAGTCTCACCAAGTTCAGTGGATCTTACTTCCAAGGAAGAGTGACCAGAACTGCTGCTGTAGCTTGTTTGCTACTTGTGACAATTTGCACATAGCCGAACTTTTTTTCTTTTTTTAGTGATTTGCAAAGTGCATGACTTCTCACTAAAAATATCACAGGCTTATACAAGTCTGCTGGAATCAATAGATTCCAGTAAAACCTTTGATTCCAAAATGTGTTAGTGGAGTACTTGGCGTAGTCTGCTCTTAATGCTTCCAGCGTGAGCCCTCCCAGAGGACTAGGAGAGTGGAAGTTAAATGTGAGGGAGACAGATAAAACACTGATTACTTTGGCTTGGCTGTGCCACCTTATCCCACCCAGAAGGGGGGCTGCACTTAGAATTCATCGTTTGGCTGTGAATAGGCTTCTGTCAACAGTTTAGATTAAGGCTGCCTAAAGTGGCATTTATCTTTGGGGCTATTGATTAGATTCCTTTCTAATTTTGCTGCTTGCGTTCCCCTTGGTGTTTATACCATACATGGCTAAATTGAATCTTTGTTGGTCCCAAACAGGTTGCTGAAAGGTCAGGACTTTCGCTCAGTACACCCTTTATCCTCCTAAATATTGTACACCGAATCTCTGAAAGATATACACCACCAAAGATGTGTTTTTGAGTCAGCGCACAACATTATTTGGTGTGCAGTGTGTGAATACGCACACGGCTAGCTGAACTATTGGACTTTTACAAGGCCTCCCTTTTAATTCAATTTTCCTTTCCTTGGGACTGTTTGAGGCTTTTCCTGCAGGGTGTGGGGGAGTTGATGATATTGTACCACACGGATGTTAGTGGAAAATCAAAGCACTAAGATCTTCCTCTTGATTCATATTGTATCTCACTCTACAGTCACCCCAGCAGTTTCAGCTTCTCATTTTTCCAATCTTAAATTCAGTTTTCCACATTTCCACATCACTTTGTGTTTCTGTTTTTTAAATTGATCGGATTTTCAGTGTGTGAGTTTCTCCTGCTATACCCCTTTTAGAATGTCATTTTGCCTAAGACAGTTTCGCAACACAATTGTCCCTAACAGGACACATTTTTAAATGTTATTTTGCATTGCAAAATTCAGAGAAGTGTGAATGTTGAGGTGCAGATGTGTTTCGGCTTACGTATTGTTTCGGATGGTGTGAATTAGGTAGGTTCTACCTCATTCTTACTTGCGGTCCTCATGAAACTCCAACTCCAATTATTCCCAGGTACAATGGGATTTAGAGTTCAGCAAGTATATCAGTGGCTACTAGCCATGATAGAAGCCACGCTCTGCCTCCTTGATATACTTCTAAAAACCAATTGCTGGAAACTGCAGGAGAGGAGAGTGCTCTTGTGTTCAGGTCCTGTTTGTGGATGTCCCACAAGCTTCTGGTTGGCCACTGTGAGAACAGGATGCTGGACTAGATGGGGCATTGGCTTGTCCCAGTTGGCTCTTCTTATGTTCTTATATCTGTTTCCTTTGAAGGGCAGAGTGTTAGCCATTTATGTGTTGTTGGTGTTTTTTTCCTTATTTGCAAATATACAAGCTGAGCCTGGGGAACCGGGGAAGCAAATGCAATGAAGCGAAAGTAGCACCAATTAACCCCAAAGCAAACAACATATCCCTCTCTCCTCCCACACCCACAACCAAACCGCAAAACTTTGCATGTTCGTTGCTGGTTACATTCCAGTTGCAAAACTGTTTATTACAGCCCCCACCCAAACAGGTATGGCTAGTCAATTGCTGCCATCATTCAAAAGCCACTGAGCAAGCATCTTCAAGTCATGAATGTCACAGAGGGAGCATATTTAGCTATTAAATTAAACAAAACGGGGGGGGGGGGTAGTCAAAACATGACTCACGGTATTGGTGTTTACCTTTAAAGGCCTCCATGTTTTGGGACAGAGCAGAGGTGGGGAACCTCAGGCTCAGGGGCCAAATGCAGCCCTCTGGGTCTCCCTATCTGGTCCTGGCCACACCCTCCCAAGGCCATGACCCTTACTGCTCCTGCTTCACATCATCCTTGTGTGCATACCCTTCAAGTGTCCCTGTTTCCCCAGGACATTCCTGGAATTACAGAAGCCATCCTGGCTTATGATTTGCTCCCAGAATATCCCATTTCCCCCCTCCAGCACCGCCGCTTCCAAGCTTGGGGAGGACAATGAGCCAGTGCTTGGACTTGAAGCAGAACCCTCATAAAGCGGAACCCTAGTGTGCAGGGGAGGCAGTTCCCTGCTGGAGCAGAGGTGGTGGACAGGCGCAACGCTCTTGCCAACCCCTCTCTGCTGCTGCCCAAGCCACAACCTCCGCTGTAATAGCGGCCTGAGGTGCAATGTGGGCAGAGGAAGGGAGTGAGCAGCTGCCAGGTATGAGCTGTGGCAGGGGAGACGGGCAGCTGACTGTCACAGCAGCACTCATCTTTTGGTACTGCTCTCCCACACAAGCCAGGTGACTTGTGAGATGGTGCAACAAACGTCCCGATTTTCAGCTGAGGAATGTTGGAGAGCAGTGCTTTTTTCCCTATTATTTTTTTTTAAGTTTAGGGGTACTCTCATTTTCCTACTCATATTGAAATGATGCCCCTCAATGAGGCCAAATGATTCACAAATGTTTAAGGGTATGCATCCCCCCAGGGGAAAAAAGCACTGTTGGAGAGTACGTGAGTGCTTTTTGCCTGGCTGGAATGTGTCCTTAATCTGTGATCATGCTGGCTGGAGAAAAGAGAGGGGTAGGTGACTGCATGTAGAAACCAGGCTAATGTACAAAGGTAAATTTTTTCCTAGTTGCCCAGCCCACTTTTGCTTCAGACTCTCCCACCACTTGTATGTGGCCCCTGTCAGGCTGCCCAGCTGGGAATGAAAAAGATTCCCGACTCCTTCCTCAGAGACTCTGTTTCCCTCCCCCACCCCTACCATGAGCCATCATGCCAGCAATGAAGACTTTCTTGTTTCAGTAGGCTTTTGGGAACTGCCTGTTGAGTTGCTGTCATTGAAAAAGGTGGGATATAAATTAGATGATGATGATAGAACCTGCTTCTGATGTCTTCACTGTGTCTGCCCAGGAACAAGAACAGATGTTCTTCTCATGCTACTTTCCATAAAAGATCTGCTTCTCTGATGGCTTTGTTTTAATAAATTCTAGCTTTTATCATTGTTTATATTAATGTTTTAACCAGTAGAGCTGTTGGATTGAAGCCATTTGAATCTGCAAGAGGACTGAGAGGGCTGGAGAGCACAAGCACCCTGCTTGCGGTGGTTGTGTTTTTCCAGTGCTGGTGCCCTTTACATGTGCCTATGTAAGGAAAGTGAGAGGATCTATGGTTTGGAGGAGCCCCAGGGGCTCACAGCACAATGAGGATGGGGAAGCTAAATGGGAAGGATGCTCCAAAGAGAGGCAGGCGAGTTAGAGGCAGCAAGTCCAGAGCTGGGATGGCTGATGAAAGGGGGTAGATAAGCAATAGGCTGAGCCCAGGAAAGACTGGAACTGAATGAATATCTCCTGGGGAAAGGGAGAGCTCAGTGAAACCACACCCAGGGCCCACAAGTAGGAAGGGAAGAAAAGAGACAAGACTGATGATCTGGAAGAGGGACTAAGATTTCTAGTAAAAATAATATGTTAAAGAAGATGTTGGTCCTGCATATAAACAAATGGTATGTGCAGCCCATACTTTGAATGCTATGTAAAATTCTGGCACCATATCTCAGAAACAATATGCAAATATTGAGCTGACTATAGGAAAGTTTGACCAAATTATCTGCAGGTAAGCTGAGCAAAAGAGACCCTAGAGATGAGATTTTTCCAACTCAGAAAGGGACAGCTGATTGCCTGGGCACTATGAAGATGAAGTCAGTGTTTTGCATCCATGGCTTGTATACCTGGTACATATGCATGTGTCTATGAATTATGGGAGTCTATGGGCACAAGCTTATTTCTTCAGAGTATATTTGCCTTTTATCCTTTTTATCCAAACAACCCTCTTTCATTTCATTTTGCAAACAACCGTATGCGGTAGGCCAGGCTGAAATGTAGAGGCTGACCCAAGGTCAGCAAGCAAGTTTTGTGGCTGAGTGGGGATTTGAACCCAGGTCTCCCAGATCCTAGTCTGGCATTCTGACCACTACACCATGGAGAACTGCTGCCAGTCAGTGTGGGCAATATTGAACTAGTTGAATCAATGACCTGACTTTGTAAAATGCAGCTTTCTATCCGGTAAGTCCAAGACTCAGTAAAAAAATTGAACCTAGATTTTCTACTGTAACCAGGTGAAAGTTCTATTACTGGACCTTTGCTGTAATTAGTGCTGTAAATCCAGAAGGACCCAATTGGCAGGAAAGAATCCCTCCAAATTTAAACTGGTGTAATATGTCAGTGTTTGGCCTGTAACTGTAGCTGGATGTCAGCCCCCGCTGCGACACACCCTTTCTGCACCTGTTTGCAAAGGATAAACTCTGAATTCCACAACCCACTCAATCCCTAGCTGAGTGCCTCAGATTCCTTGTGAGGTGCAGTGCAAGATGTCAGGTTCTCTGCTGCCTGTGGTGATATCACGGCTTTAAAGAACATGTAAGATCGTGGTGTCATCATCATCTCTTATATATATTATTTCATGTCGTTTTTTTGATGGAATTGTTTGGAGTAGCAAGACATAATCAATTTTTTCATGGGCCCATTTGTGTCTGTTGCTTTTCTGATCAATGAGTGAAATGACCAGCAAGGCACGTCTTTGCTCAAGATGTGGTTATTTTCGGAAGTGACAAAGATAAACAACAAAAGACTCTTAAGAACTTCCTTCCCTGTTTATTTGCCTTCTAAGGATTCAGATGTTAAAGATCAACAAATGTAATCTAGCTGTAATGGACACCACTTACTATTACTAAACACAGAAACTCAGGTACTCAGGTACTAAACTCAGGTACTCAGGAACATCTCGTGAGTTCCTGGGCTCCAGCATTCCCACGTGTGAAAACTGTAATGCCAGAAGCCAAGGCAATTCTAGTGAGGTTGGAGGACCAAGCTGCACATTATGCAGGAGATGTGCTACTGGCGCTCCTCATGCACTTGCTTTTATTTTTAAGCAGTTGAGGGTTGTAAGGTTAAAACTGGGGCTGTACACATGCCCTGCCCTCATCATATTTGAGGCCCAATCCAGTGCTTCAGAAAGGTCCCAATCTGACTTGGATCTGGGCCTTGAAGCAATTCGAGGCCTTTTAGTTTTTACTTAGGGTTTTAAAATAAAATAAAAAGTAAAGGCCTTTCCACCAAGTAATACACATGTTATATGTTGAGTTTCTTGCTTTCAGTTAAATTGCATAAGTCAGCACACCCACAGTATAATAAACGAGCCTCACCCTGAGAAAACCACCTTTATGATCATAGTATCTCTCCTGCCAGTGTGGTGTAACAGTTAAGAGTGTTGGACTAGTACATGGGAGACCAGGGTTCGAATCGCCATGAAGCTCACGGTGTGATTTTGGGTCAGTCACTGTCTCTCAAACTAACCTACCTCAAAGGGTTGTTGTGGAGGAGGAGAACCGCATATATCACCTCGAGTCTGAAAAAGTGGTATATAAATGCAATAAATAAATTAAATGTGTGCCCTTAAGAGATGCCCTTACGCTCCTTCGATCTGTTATCCTCACATACCTACTCACCACACCCAGCCTCTACACTTGCTCCTTCTCCTGCTCTGTAAATCATTGTTTTGTGTTTCGTTTTCATTTAGTCCACAAAGAATGGGGGCAGATTCCATGTGATCTCAATTACTTCTTCTCCCCCCCCCTCCCTCCGTCTGCTACTTTCCAAATCTCTTTGCTTCCCACCCACCTACTTTTTGGAATCCTCAGATTACTCCATGGGGACCCAATCTGACTTGTCTAGGGCTGCTTCAACCAGCTCTGGCCAAATCCCAGATTGACCCAAATCAGCCCTATTCAGTTCAGGATCCGGCTGGAGTTGGTGCACTGCCCTGGTTCAAATGTTCCTTAGAGGAAAGATGGAGTGCAAATGCAATCAACAAACATTAATTCTGTGCAACTCGGCCGAATCTGTGCTATAATCTGACACCTCGTCCAAAGGTGTGCATTCCAAATTATTGCCCAAATCCATGTAGAAAAGCCGGAGTTCCTTACTGGACTATAGATCATCAGCCAGAGTATGGAAGCGATTCAGAGACAACTGGAACAACTGGAAACAGACTGTCCAATCTGTGGGAATAATCAGACCGTATAAATTCAGGCCAGCATCAGGGAAGAGTTAAACACAGCAGTCTGGAAAACTCTGTCCAGATGACTTCCTGATAAAGTTTATACAAGGATAGCTTTGTAGCAGTGTGTGTACATGTGCGTGCGCACAAGGGTGCTTGTGTCTACGTGCCACATGCCCCGAATCAGGGTGGGACAGGGCTCCATACGGCTTGTCCCGAAAGAGCTGCCATCGATCATATCCCTTGTCTAGCAAATTCTGATGGACAAACCAAAGCGATGTCTTCCCCGCCCCTGCTGCTGTGCTGGGTTTACGCAGGCCGGCTCAGATGGGAGGAGCGCCCGGGAGAGCTTGAATCTCTTTAAACCAGAAGCAGGCAAGCGTCATGCCCACAGCAGTTGACAAGGGGAGGGTCAGATTGCATCAGGAGCCCACAGCCGCTTCTATGTGTGATGCATTTCCACACACGTCTTTCTCGGCTGTGGAATTTGTGTCAGACTGCTTCAGCAATGTCAATTGCCGGGCCTGAAAATGTCAAGCAGCACAATTACAGCCTTCTATTTACTTTGGTCGCATGGGTTCCTGATTTCTAGGAAAAAAAGATGCCAGAGCTGAAGTCTGTCTGGAAACAACACCCTCTGATCTGGAAGCTTTCCCGCCTGCTCCTTGATGTGTGTGTGAAGTTTTTCTTGCCGTTGCTTAGAATGGAATGAAACCTTGCCAGGAGGAAGTCTGCGCTTCCCAAACATTTGTTTGCCAAGTAAAGGTAATGGGGGAGAGTATATAACACCCCCCACTCACCATTTATCCCCCACAGCTTCTCCTTTTAGGGCATTTTCCTGTCAGTTTATTTCCAGGCTTGAAGCTGGTTGTGAGAGGGAGCCATGGGGAAAACAGTCAAAATGATATGCCGAAGGAAAGAACTGGCGGGCAGGAGAAGGGTTAAGCAATATCTCTTGCTTGCCAATTCACCCCCACAAATCGACACAGGACTGAGAATCCAATGCATCATAACATGTAGTTCTGCCCTCCATTGTGAAATAAAGGGCACTCTGCACCTGCTCAGAGGCAACACCATCAATTTCTACTTCATTTTCCGTAGTTGAGCCCTGGCACTGAAAACAGGTGAAAGTCAACACAAATTGAGCTAGGCTTTCCAATGTTTCCATTTGCCTGCCTTCCCTCTCCCATGTCCTGTTATTTTCTTTTCTGAAGTCTGTTGTTGTTGTTTTTAATGTGCTACGTTCATATTCTGGCTTCCGCCGAGGAGCTCAAGGCAACATGCATGGTTTCGCCCTCCATTTGTTCCTCTCAACCTCCCTGGGAGGTAGCTCAGGCTGAGAGAGAGCTATTGGCCCAAGGTCACCCAATGGCTGAGTGGGCATCTGAACCCGGGTTCCCCCAATCGTAACTAATCCGACACGCTCCCCATTACATTATGATGGATTAAGGGCCAAGGTACTTAGTCACAAAAAGTTGTAATCTGAGAAGCTAAACCTGACCCTGGTGCTGCTTTTGCTGCACTGTCAGAAGAGGTCTCCTTGGCCTCTCCTTAGTGTGGAAGGCACCTGTGCCATTCTGTCAGGTGGGCAAGGAGGAGGTGGGAGATGTTCACAACCACCTCTGAGCAGCTCCCCTGCATCTGCTTTGTGAAACAGTCAGCAACCACGGGTGACAGAGCTCAGGGTATCGACCAATGGGTAGGTTCAGAAAGATCTGCATGCACTGCAGTTAGTAATGCTCAAATCTGTCACTGTTGCTTTCTCTCTGTTTCACAAATTTTCCAGGCTTAAATTCAGTTCTCCACATTTCCATAGCAATTTGTGAATTTTGTTCAAGTCCTCATCAGCATTTTAGTGCAAATGTCTCCTGATATACACAATTTGGTATACAATTTTGCCTAATATACACATTTTTTTTGCAAAGCAATTTCCCCATATATTTTCATAGAATTGTAGAGACGGAAGGGACCCCAAAGGTCATCTGGCCCAACCCTCTGCAATGCAGGAATTCTGCCCACAGTCGTCCCTGGGTGGGCTCACCAACCTTTTGCTTAACAGCCAGACACACTGACCCATTGCACTACCTGAGGAAATTGCCAGTTTCGTTCGCTATTTTCACTATTATATGCACTTTTATTTTTATTTTTCACTAATACATGCATTTTTATTCAGACTTTGCCGCAGCATATGCATTTTTGGACACATTACATGGCTAGAGAACCGCATTGCAAAATTCGGAGAAGGGTGATTTCAAAGGATGGTTGTGTTACAGATCATGCATTGTGTGAACTAGTTAGGTTTGCTTTTAAATGTGATCTGAATGGAATTTCTCTCACATCCCTAATTGCGGCCCACTACTGCATGTTTATATCTCTGGATTGTGGCCAGAAGTGACTTCAGCCTTCCACGAACATTTCACAGTGCATTGTTCCTCATACGCTCCATTTGAGCTGAAGCTGTAGAGACCACAGCTGTTCACCTTGCTTGCACTAATTTTTGTTCAGCCTGTACCCACATCTGCCTACAATTAGCAGTCTCCCTTACCTGGATCCCAGCCTGAAGCCTGCCATATATGCACATCACGTTAGCTCCGATTCCCAACATGAATTGCAGCCTAATATAAATTTCCCTCTACTGATTTGCAGAGGGTCAAAACATAGGCAGATTCTTTCTCTATTACTTCATAGAATTCAATCACTCTCAGCATAAACAAGGTATTTGAAAACGGCGTACAGTGAACTAGGAATACAGGCTGCCTGAGCTCACAGAAATCAGTGTGGAATTCAACAGGCTTGAATGCTGACCCAAACGCTAAAAAACTGCTACGTTGCCAAAAGTTGTGAAGTAGGACCTGCTTGTCACCAGTCCACTTCCTTGGTTCTAAATGTTGGAAGCACAGTTCACATCCTATTACCCTCCAGGCCAGCCTTTCATTTTGTGTTGATGTAATGAAGACACAACAGTTAATGTGATATGATTACTTTTAATTACTTTTCATTTGCTTTATTATCCACCCTTCACCCCAAGGTCCCAGGGCGGGTCACAACAATTTAAAATGCAACATTGTGATCACAAGAATTTTGTGGGTCCTAAAAATGTACGTCTCATGTGCCTAAAGGACAGGATAAATAGGTGTGATGGCACAAAGAATGCCCTCTGCTGGACCACCACCCCAAGCTTCTGAAGGTGGTGGAACTACGAAGAGGGCTCCTACTGTTGATATTAACACCCAAGCAGCTCTGTATGGAGAAGATCTTTTAGATTTGGGGGCCATACATTTAAAGTACATGGCTTCCCTCAAAGACTCCTGGGAGTTGTAGCTTATGAAGAGTGCTGAGAGTTGTTAGGAGACATCTATTCCCCTCATAGCAGGGGCGCCAACTCCTAGGGGCCCAGCTCTTTTGGGTCCCCCTAACAATTTGTGGGGGCTCCCCCCCCCCAATGTTAAAAAGAAGCAGGGGTGGAGGGGGCCAAGTACGGAGCCAAGCACAGTGCAGTTTCAGTGGCCGGCTCCTTCTTCTCCTCTTCCTGCCATGGAGGGGAAAGAAGGGGGAAGCAGCCCCCGGCTGGTGGCAGCGGTAGGAGGAGGAAGAGGAGACTGAGTGCCAGAGAGGAGGAGCCGCCAGCCATTGCTCCTCCCAACATTGCGTGTGTGACATCACATGCGTGACATCAAACCCCACCCCATCTCCTTCACATGTTGGCACCTCTGCCTCACAGAGTGGCAGTTCCTAGAGTTCTTTGGGAAGAGGGATTGTTAAAGCAGTGGTAGAATCCACACACATTAGAAATGTGTGTGTGTCATACTAAAAAAAAGAGCAGGCAGAGGAAGGAATCTTGCAATGGGCTTGTGAAGTAGCTGGGGATTGTGCAAATGCAAAAAGAGTGCCATCACCTCTCCCCCACCACACACAGACAAAAGAAATCAGCAGAAGAAATTTGCCAAGTCTCTGTGGTCAAGGGGTACTTTTGCACAATGTCAGCATAGCTTAAAAAAAAGAAAGGAGGACAAAAGAAACAACAAAGCAGAAATTGGCCAATAGTTAGGAAAGGAGGTTTATGCCCTGAGCTAGTCTTGGGTCTTTGGGATGTTCTTTTAGCACTTTAATGAGGTACTAACTTAACACACACACACACACACACACACACACACAAAACAGGAAATTCCTCTGTTGCTAATCAGAGGCAATGGGTGACAGGATGAGATGCAGACACAAGCAGCTCCTTGAGCAATTCTCTGTGACCAATCAGAATGGGGAAAGCCAAACGACAGTGACCAGGGCATCCCCTGAGAGATTTGTTTCAGTTTCACTGGCTTCCTGCAAGGAACATCTTTTTATTGTAAATGGAGGTAGTATAAAACCAAGGCAGCAACTGGTCAAGGATGTTCTATGGCAAAGAGAATGTATAAGCGACATGAAAGAGGTCTGGGGAAACAGGCAAGGCCGATTCAGTTTCTTAGAATGGTAGAGGGAACAGCAAAACAACAAGATGGGGCTTTCCCCCTGGGCCACACAGCAGTAGTGTCACTCACCCATGACTTGACTACATGCAGTTTATTCTGGGAGTAGAGTTCACATGATCTTCAATAATATCAGAGCAAACTAACAGGGTACAGATGAAAAGAAACTTACCAGATAATCTCTCAGGGAGGAAAGTAGAGAGGGGCAAGGAAATTACTTGCTGCTGCTGTTGTTTATTTACTGTGGGGTGTCTGAATGATGCAGCAAGCCCTGCTGACTGCTGGCGGGGTGTCATTGCTAAGATGTTGAGCTTGAAGGTCCTGGGTTCAGATCTCACCTCTGTAGGTGGCTCAGATAGGCAAGACACTCTCTCTGAGCCGCAGCTATCTGCAGAATGGAAATAATAACACTAACCTTCTTTGATTCCATGACCTACCTTGTAGGGTTGCTGTAAAGATTGCAGAAAAGTTGTCTGTGCATCGTTTAGATTTGTCAAAAAGCAGTACCTAAATACAGTGGTACCTCGGGTTAAGAACTTAATTCATTCTGGAGGTTTGTTCTTAACCTGAAACTGTTCTTAACCTGAGGTACCACTTTAGCTAATGGGGCCTCCCGCTGCCGCCGCCGTGCCGCCGCCGCGCGATTTCTGTTCTCATCCTGAAGCAAAGTTCTTAACCTGAGGTACTATTTCTGGGTTAGCGGAGTCTGTAACCTAAAGCGTATGTAACCTGAAGCATCTGTAACCTGAGGTACCACTGTATTTTTTTATTAATTTTATGCCACCTTGGTTATTCTGTAAAACGGTGGGGTATACATTTTGGAAATAATTAAAATAAATGATCACTAATAAAACAAGTGTTTTCTGTTCTCCAGATATATACGTACTGCTCCTCCTAATAGTTCAATTTAGTGTATGCTGTTCATTCTCACAACAACCCTGTGAGTTAGGATGGGCTAATAGACAATGACTGGTCCAAGGTCACCTTGTGAGGATCATGACAGAGTGGGGATTGAAGTCTGAAGAAAATACCTGCAACGGATTCGACTGTCACTTCCAAAGAAACGTTTTTAAAGTGTGAGGAATCTCTCTGTGTGTGGAGGCTGAAGCAATACAGAATATGCAAGAGGTTTCTTTTATCTAATACTAACTATAGAAATGTGCCAATTGTGGTTGACGATACTGGAATGAAGGGGGGTGTGTGAAATTGGTCCTTGCTGCAGTAATAATGTCGTCAGATAATTTCACAATGAGTTTCAAGCCGGATGTGTCTTACAGCTCTTGGCTCTTCCCATTCAATCCTTCTGTCAGTTGTAACGATCACATGCCAAGTTTTGGACCCTGCTGAGACACTTGGAATGGTTTATGGGATGCTGTTGATTCGGCAGATGACGTATGGTCCAGATGGTCCCCCTGTCATTTAAGGCGGCTGTTTCCATTTGTTGGCGTCATATAATTTTCAGCGGAAAGGTAATTCTTTCTCCCTACCAAATCCAACACATATTCTTTCCCAGTCTTCACAGTCTTTAATATATAGCACGCAAGTGCTGGTGAGAGAAAGGAAAACTCAGTGGGAGAGGAGGATATGCTTTGCATCCTGCACTCAGGCACAGGGGCAAGCAAGCACCTTGGGGCAAACAGGCCGTAGTCAGACAGGGTAAAGTCGGGCAGCTGGCAGACAGGCAGAAAATCAAGATAGTTCAGATGGAGAATTGGCAACAGCTTTCCTCAGCAATAAACTGCCTAGGCCAAAGGAAGACAGCAGACTGTGCCCCATCCCGCCTGCTTTTTTATTATTTTGGCATGAAGGATAAAACTTTACAACTCACCAATGTGAATACAAAATATACATATTAAATTATGCCATCAATTATGCTGGCTTCCTATAGCTCTGCCCATTCCCAGCATAAATAAATTGGCTTTTTCCAGCTGGATAAATGGGTCTTTGAAAGGTTTCAAATGTGATTAATAAATCAGTGACAATAAATAATTATTGTCATACGGAGGCCCAATGACATCACTTGGGAACAAATCATGTTTTTTAAAAAGTGCAGAGCAAACATTCCATCAGGACAAAACCATGTGTGGAGGGTAGGCTTAACCCTTCCCCCCTTAGCTGCAGACCCAATAGAAATATTCCAAGCACACATAGACAAACCACTAACAACCTCAGGATGAAAGCACCCATTGGCACCACATCTTTGCTACCTATCCTAAGGTTCCTGGGACTTGACCATGGTTGCTATGAACAAGGGAAGAGACAGTGAGGGAGACAGGTGAAGGAGAGCTTGTCCACACTTTCTAGGCACGGGTCCAGGATGTTTCTCATTTGCCCTGCCACTTTCCCCGGGAAACCCCGTAGTTTACCTCTGAATTGGGTTTTCTGTGGATTGGAACTTCCTCCAATTCGGTGGGGTTTTCCTGGGGAAACAACAGGCCAAACAAAAAAAGTCTCAGACCCATGCCTAGGAAGAAGAGCAGAAGTAAACATGGGATAGGCAGGACTGTGGCCAAACCCAAAAATGTCAGAGCCTGGCCTAGTTGAACTGTCCTCTCTCTTCTGCCCCCAGGGTAGCCTATCACCTACTACCTCATGGGGAGGATCCCAGGAGAGGGAGGGAGACTGGTGAAGAAGATGTCAAGGACCTGCTCCTGTTCCAGCTAGACTGCTCCCTCCTGTCCTTGGAGCCATCTGCCACTTACTGTCCTGTGAGGAAATGCCGTGATGACTTTATACAACAATATTGTTCATTGCTTATTTCTAAATAATGTATTTCAATGACAATCTGGCTTAGAAAGACTTGTGAATGTCCAGAAATGTAGGACCGTGATAGGAATAAAAATAAATGAAGACAAAGGTGAAGAAATAGATTTGCATGGTTGTTGTTGTTTTTTTCTTCCCCAAATGGCTGTATACAGAGAGTAAAAAGGGCCTTCAGATCAAGGAGTTTGTCCTCACAAAGAGAGCTAACTGATAACAGAAGGGCCGCTAAACTCTATATGCACTTGCATCTTACTCATTTCAAACTATGACAGGTGCTTTTCCTCCAGCAGAGTTTAAAACACATTTTCCTTCCACTCTGCTACTTTTCTCCTCCAAATCCCAACATCCCAAAACTGCTTTTTGTTTCAGCACCAGTCAAAGACATGTTTTCAGGCTTTTTATTCAATTTTAGCTGTTTTATTAGTTTTAATTTCATTAATTAATAATTTAATATTAATAAAATCAGCCCAATTTTTAGAGTTTTACAGTTAACATGTTCTTCCTGATGACAGATTTAATGTTCATTGCTATTGTTATTTTGGACGAGGAATTTTTCCCCCATATAGCTTTGTTTAATGGAGGGGTAGGTTATTGATGTTCTTATGTAATTGTATTTATGGATTTTTAATTGTATCTCCTAATTTGTATGTTGTAAATTGCCTACAGGCTTTAGCATAGAGCCCCGTCACTGGCGTAGGTGGTACACAAATGTAATAAGCAGCAACACAAACAAACAAAGCAAACAACTTCAATTCTGTCCTATATGCATTTCTGCATAATGTGTAATTAGTCCCTGAGCTGATGGCATAAACTTAGCTGGCAAGTAAGCTGATTTTTATGTAAGTAAGGACTGATCCACAGGAGCTATGCAATTATTATTATTATTATTATTATTATTATTATTATTATTATTATTGCTGCTGCTGCTGTTGCTGTTGCTGCTGCTGCTGCTGCTGCTTTTTGAGGGGGTGTCAAAGAAGCATGCAATTAAATATATTTAAAATAACAGTAAAGCACAATCTGATGCCATATTCAAAAAAAGACAAATTTAGCAATCGCATCAGGGATAGCAAACCTGTAGTACTCTGGATGTTGTCCAGCTCTTGTTAGCCCCAGGCAGCATAGCCAAGGATTGTGGATGGTGGGAGTTGTAGTCCCACCACATCTGGAGGGCGGCAGGTTGTCCATCACTTCATTACATTAACAACCTCCAGAGCAAAGCACACAAAGAGCCCACTTCACTGGGTGCTAATGGGGGGAGGGGAGTTGTCTTGCAGCTTTTACAAAAGGTAGAGAGGAAGGCCCATCATCAGACAGGTTGTTCCATCACCTTGGGGCTACTGTAGTACAGGGCCCACCCACATCCTTGCGAAGCAAGGGCTTACGGAGCAGGACCTAAGCAGATGCGCAAAGGCCAAAGAGGTGGCCTCTATGGCATGTGAGTCCCAGGCCAAGAATGACTTGAAGGCAGGAGTGGGGAACCTATGACTCTCCAAATGTTGCTGGACTTCATCCCTAGCTATTGGCCATGCTAGCTGGAGCTAATGGACTCCTGCAGCAACTGAACAGCCACAGGCTGCCTATCTCTGCTTTAAAGGTAAGTTTATTTCCACAAGTGTCTGCCTATGTACAAAGACACTCAACAGAGACCCTTCTTCATGTGCGCTTGCCAACAGAGGTACAGTGGCTGGCTACTGGAGAAAGGGCTTTTCTCTCTGCTGGTTGCTTTGTGTTTGCTGTATTTCTGCTCTTTTCAGGTTTCAGATGGCCTGGAAAGTTGTTAAGGGTATAAATCCCTAAAACTGGCCTCTGAATACCTCTTGCTGGGAATCACAAGTGGGAAGAGCAGTGCTGGGTTCAGGCCCTGTTTGAGGGCTTCCATTGGCATCTAGTTGGCCACTGTGAGAGCAGAATGCTTGGCTAAATGGGCCTTTGGCTCCTTCCAGCTGAGATCTTCTTTATATTTCTTACATTAAACATGGCCTGGAGCTACACTGGAATCCAATACAATTGCAACTGAATATGAAGATCAAACCTCTCCATTCTTAAGAAAATCAGCCCTGAGTGCTCACTGGAAGGACAGATCGTGAAGCTGAGGCTCCAATACTTTGGCCACCTCATGAGAAGAGAAGACTCCCTGGAAAAGACCCTGATGTTGGGAAAGATGGAGGGCACAAGGAGAAGGGGACGACAGAGGACGAGATGGTTGGACAGTGTTCTCCAAGCTACCAGCATGAGTTTGACCAAACTGCAGGAGGCAGTGGAAGACAGGAGTGTCTGGCGTGCTCTGGTCCATGGGGTCACGAAGAGTCGGACACGACTAAACGACTAAACAATAACAATGTTGATTCCTCCCAATGTTGATCAGGAGATGAACAGAACAATTTTGCAACAGCTGAAATGCATGAATCATTTTCAAGGGCAGCCCCATGCAGAGGGTATTACAGTAAATCCTGATAGTTCTCTTTCAGTTAAAACTACATTATGTAGTAGCAGTCTGCTTCACATGTTCAAGGGCTAAACTATTTTGCACAAAACAGGTTTTGTCCCAGAGTCCTGATGAGCTCTGGGCTAAAGCCAACTCAGATGTGCCATTTCTGATACAGCACAGTCCTCTTACACAGGTACCACCTCAGAATCCACATGGGACCTGCTTGCTTGAAAGCCCTGTATGTATATGTTCATTTGTGTACACTGCTATAGATAACTAATGTCATGGGCAGTAAGGGATCAGAGCAAGAGGCAGGTTTTTGGTTTTTTTCTTATTGCTCAAGTAAATATTTGCACAGTAGAAAATTCAGTGGTCATTAAGGATATATTACCAGCAGTAGTGCCTAAGTGCTCTCATACAGATTATTGCAGTTGGTAATGATCAAAGTGTTTGGATGAGTAAACATTCACAGCCTATAGTAAAATGCCATTATTACAACCACTGTCAAACACAGGTAGCGGGTATGAGGATATAAAGCTGAAATTACAGAGGCTATCATGAGCCTTTGATCAGAGGACTCAAAAAAGAGCCTCAGGGGCATTCTCTCCATCAGAAATGATATGAACGGTGTCAGTTTCCAACTGGGGATCCTGGGACAGGATGTCCCAGTCACATCTCTGACTGGAAAAGGCACTCTACCAATGCCTGGAGGGTGTGCACGGCCTTCTATTGCCTTCCAAGCTTTTTTGCAAATATTCAAACTGACTCTTTGCAGGAAGCTCAAGTCTTTGTGAGCATTTGCTCTGAATGTTTCCCTTCAGGGTCAAGGGACAAGACACTCATACATCCTTAGCTGAGCATGCATAGAGACCAGAGCCACTTCTAGGATACTTAGGGGGTAGGGGTTGGGTTAGTAACCACGGTACTGCTGTTTGTGATTAATACAGCTAGTTTGGTCGTGTCTGCTGAGATCTGTAGTTGAGACTACTCATCTTTCATTAACAATTATGGCAAGCACATCTTGTGCCAGTCAGCAGGTTCTCATAAGAACTGGCCACAAACAGTTTTGCAATTAAGGCAGGATTGGAGAAAGAATACCCCAGCATAGATCTCTCCTCCAGTTCTTGGTACTGGTAGCTAGGATTTCTTTTAATCACAACTGAGAGATCAAGGGCATTAATTCTGCCTAAATAGCAGACTGTATTTCCTCCAGGCTGTTCTGAGGAACTAATTACATAGACTCCCAATTTGAGGAAATATAAAACAGTCTGCAAATTATTGTAATGTTGATTTGTTGGCAGCCCAAAACATGGCATATGGCTCTTCAGTATGGCACCACGCTAAACAGGCTGACTAGTGGAGCTCCTTACGCAAGGCAATGTCGTAAGTAACAGTCAGATGCTGCTTATAGAAATATATTTTGGGTCCGTTCCCTCCTAGCTTACATAAGAAACAAGGGGTATAAAGACTTTCCTCAAAACAAGGGGCGATGTCCGAAGAGAATTCAATACACTATTGTTAGATGTATCCATCGTTTTCCAGGGTGAAGTTTCAAGGGAAACCAGTTCACAGGTGGGAAGCAGAAGACATCTGTGCAAGGTGCCAACTCACTGCTGCTGGCTTTGGTGTCACTGTTCCACCATCACACTCCTCACAAGAACAGTTTCTCATATGTCTATATATCTTAAGGCACCATTTGAATTTTTAATCACACAAGACAGAAGTAGCCAACACAATGCCTTCTAGCTGTGGTTGGACTCCCAAGTCCCTTCAGACCCAGAGGGCGTGGCCAATGTTTGGGAATGATGGGAGCTGGTGTTGAGCAGTATCTGGAGGGCACCGCAGAATGGGATGAAGGCAGCGGCACCAATCCAGGTTTCATTGAGGAGGACTAAGAGGTTTGAGGGCAAAATATTGACAGCAAAGCTGAAGTGCTTGCTCTTGGATTGGCAAAATAACAACAAAGGCATTTGTATTATAATAGAAGGTAACAACAACAACAACAGAATACTATTAAAAATACAATAAAGAGTAATTAAAACCAACAAAAGACCAAAGAAAACTTTGCTTGCAACAGAGAGAACACCAACTATTTACAGCTCAGAATAAAACCAGCCCGAAATTGGTTGACAACAGAATTTAAAAGCCTGAGTGAACAAATAGTTCCCCCTCTAATGTCAAAAAGGCTACCGGGAAGGTCCCCAGTGAGCCTCCCTGAGAATGGTATTCCACAACCAAGGGCTACCACCAAAAAAGGCCCTATCTTTGGTAGCAACAAATCTCATTTCACTTAGCATGGTGCAGATCCTCCGAAGAAGATATTGAGGTTTTGGTATGCTTACGCAGGAGGTGGTAATCTCTCAGTTAACCTGTTCCCAAGTCATGTAGAGCTTTAGAGCTTTACATCTGCATTATAACCTGGGTCCAGTGCAGCTGTTAAAGCAGAGGTAACTTTCATAATAACTGAAGTTATTGTAGGTGACCCTGAGTAATAATCCTACGTGTTGTCCTGTCCTGATCACAGGTTGTGATGGATGCGTGAGAGTTGCACGGACACTCAGTAGCAGCTAGGTGCCACAGGATCTTGAATAGCCCACTTGCTCTGACAAGGCATGAAGCTCAGGGCTCATCCACACTTCTGCTTGGCCTGCTACTTCCCCCCAGGGAAAACTTGCTGTTCTCTGAGGATCCCAGTTGAGGGGGCTCTTGACTGATGGATTCCAGCAACTCCACGATTTGCACCACTGGCCTTCATTATCCAGCTGGTTCTTCCTCCTGTGTGAAGAGTCCCACCTGCTCCTCAGGATCATGTCCCTTCCCTTCCCTGAGAATGGTACCCAGGGCTGAAGATGGAGTAGTCAGCCATCCATTCAATACACTAGTGCCCAAAGGCCCGTTATCATACACTGATATCTGGGTTTAAATAGTGGCTCTTACATAAAGCCATTCACATGCTTTTCCTGCAGGCAGGCAGCCATGTTCCTCATCCCATCCCAGTGGTCATAAACAAAAGAGACTACAGTACTCCGATGGACATAAAGAAAGGTATTTCCTGAGCATGACAGGATGCTAAGATGAAGACTCAACCCTCATTTTCCTTAAAAGTCACACAGCTGTCCTTGGTAACAATTCGGTGTGAGACAATGAACAGACCTTTGGCATTCCTGTATGATTTGAAAGAGCCTCGGGTGCAAGTAAGCTCTGCTATACTTAACCATTGTCATTCTGCTTCAAGCAACAGAGCAGCCTTCCCCAACTTGGTGCCCTCCACATGTTTCAAACTAAAGCTTCCATCGGCCACAGCCAGCATGGCTGTGTAGCAAAAGCAAAATTATACCCGAGTTCCCAAACAAACTCAGCTGAAGTGACCTGCTCTGTAGCTATCTGAAGACGCAGCTTGTTTACCAGTATCCCTTGCTAGACACACCCCATGGGCCAGTTGTGGCAGCTACTTCAGGATGGGACTGGAAAGAGATAATAATATAAAGTCTGCTTTGCTTTAGAGGGCAACATCCCAGTGTCCTCATCTGCTCCTCCTTGGTGTCTGATGGTTGGCAGGTGGAAGCTCTTGTATTGTGACAGGAGCAGGGCTTCCTCATCTTCTGTTTGGCCCTCTGATAACTGGCAATAGTCGTTTCCGAGCTGAGCTTTCTCATCACACATTCAAGGCCAGCCAGGGGCATAGCAGGATTACATAACGCTTCTCGGAGAATCTTAAATTCCAGGAAAGAGGAAACAATGCATGACTGACTCTGCCTCTCTCTGTGCTAAAGGTGACTGAGTGCACAGTGTCCAGGGAAGAATAATCTGGTCTTGCCACCTGCACTCCTATCCTTTCACATGCCCTTCACAGTACAAGGGTTGATGTTGACTCTGAACTGTGCTGTTTGTGCAACCCTACCAGCTGGACACCCGAGTGCTATGTTGCCTAAACGGCAACTAGGGGTAAGTGTAAAAGCAGTAGATATAAACATGCTGTTGAGCAAAGGAGTAAGTCAGATGGTAGCTGCAACTGCTTGCACAGCTCATACCCTCATGTCACCCATACATATTTTTCGCAAGTTGAGGGTTGCCCAATAGCAAATGGGGGCCTGTGTGCCCATGAAAGGGAGAAGCAATATGATACTAAAGGCAACGTCGCTTCTTGCTATTCTGCCAGCTTCTACTGGCAGAGACCACAGAGAGGAAGCACCCATCTGGAATCAAATTTATCATCCGCAAACACTTGGAGGCCTGGCGCTAGCTGGCAAAAAAAGAAACCCACACCATAGTCTGAATGGGACTAGCTACAGAAAGGAGCCTGAGGATATGAAAGCAAGCAGGCCTACCTGGGAGCAGGTGAAGAACAAAATCCACCTGGGCCCCAAATATTCAGGAGGTTTTCAGTTGCCAGTTGGGCTAGTGGCAACAATATATTTAACCAGTAATCCCATCTGTCCAGATCTGGTCAAAGGCAGCTCTCCACAATGCTCTGTGAAAGGACAAAGTGATATAAATGTGAGAGCAGTATCCCGCCATCTTGGATACATTTTTGTGCTGCCTGGTTTAAACCTCCTTATAGTTTGGAAAAGCTCACATTTTTGTTGCATTAGATGATGTTGTCTCTTTTAAATACCTTTCCGTCTATGGAGGTAAAAGGCTCCACTCTGGCAATTAACTTGGAAAAGGAGAGGCCAGATTTATCATGATTTTTATGAGGCCTGTCCGCCTTGAACCATTTGGCATGAGAGAGTTATCTCTTCTTGATCTGGGCAATAGTTATGCCTCTCTGTTTTGATAAGAAAGTTGAAGTCCAGACTACAGTTAAAGAAAGAACTAGGATCTTGGTATAAAACATAAATAGAGGGCTGTTTTTTGTTTTGTTTTGATGGAGGGGTAATAATACAGAAGGTGATTAGAGAGAAACAATCAGAAGTCAGAAAAAGTCTGAACTGCCATCAGCTGCCAAGAGAGTTTTTATATATGGGTGTGCAGATAAAGAGAGTGAGAAGGAGTTGGGCTATGTACACATAAGTCTGGCTCCAGCACACTCCCACTGCTAGTGTTTGAAGCCAATTACATACGAGGGAGGCCATAGTCCATGCGTATCCTGTAGTTTCTCAGTGCTATCATTGTAATTAATAGCTTCATAAATTTCATGTCCAGGTTAGACTCAGAGATACACAGTTCAGCTGAAGGCATAATTTTCATCATGGGCTTTTGGAAAACTGTTCATTGGCTTGCTTGAGAGATGCACTGATAAGATGCACTGATTTAGCTATCTCCCAAGTCTTCTTATTGTGCCTGATTACCTCATTAGAATTCAAAGCTGTCACATTATTTCTAGCCATACAGAGATTCCTCTAGCTGCATTAAGCAGTTAAAATTGCAAATCTTGCACCTGTAGGCAAAACCATGAAACCATTGCTAGCAAAACATCCCCTTGAGATTGGAAGGGGTTAACAAAACCCTGTTATAAAACAGTAAATTCTAAATGTGCATTTAAAGGCATATGACTCAGAATTATTATTTTTTTTAAAAAAAAAGAGGAAGATTGTTTCAGTTTGAGTTGGACACATTTCTGTTTATATCTCTAAGCTTCCTTCAGAATTAAAGAAATTGCGATCCTCCGCAAAAAAAACCCCTGTCATTCCAGAAAACTGCAGCTGGTGATAAATGTTTCCATCACTGGTGAGTTACAGAATCAAAAAATTAATAACAGAAGCAAGGATGTCCTTTCCAACCCCTGCATATGATCTGAATTTTCTTTCCAGTTCCATCTGTCATTACTTCACTCCCACCTTGGGGGTATTCTTGTCCCTGGAAGAGAGTCCAGTGCTATACCTAATCCTTATCTCCCCCCCCCCCAAAAAAAATTATATATTATAAAGTTCAAAACAAATCTGAAAAAAATATAATCTGAAGCATTTCTATTTTTAATATATTTTATTATTAACACTTAAAAAGGACAACAGCACTATTAAATCATAGCACAAAAACACTAAACATACTAAAGGGGGGGGGGGAATGAAAACAGTCACCGGAATGACTCTGTGGAAAACCAAGGTAAGTACAAAGCAGAGAAGGAAGCATAAGGCAATAAATAAAAAGGAGGAACATGGTCTTCCTAAGCAGGGTCAGGTGAAGAAGGCATGATGTGGACCAGTCAATGTCATAGGTATTGCCAAATAAAATCATATTTCACTGAGATAAGTGGTTTCATATGTTGTTTGTTCATGTGCGCCACAAAAGCCCTCCAACTGGCAGCGAAGCCCACTGGCTTAGCAATTCCCTTCAAAACCTTAAGATGATGGGTTAATTTTTTGGAGACAGCTAGTAACTAAGCTTCCTTATACCAGCAGTTCACATTAATAACAGAAACACCCTTCCATCCCTGTGTTATGACCAGTTGGTTGCAACTAAAAGGAAAGTTACCAGATGTTTTAAAGGGAGGTCAACATTAATTCCTGAGAAAATAGAGAGAAGACACAATTCGGGTGCCAATATGTGCCAATAGCACCACATCCCCTCCAAAAGTCCAAATATTTGTATTCTGAATATGTGCTAGTGGTGCAGGTGTATAGTACCCTTTATCGACTGTTTTGAGGGAATTCCTTTGAATATACGGTAGGCTGGTGAAGAGGAAAATGTACCAGATTTTATCCTGAACAATTCCATCCAGGATCTCACCCAACTCTGCTTCCCACGCCAAGCATAAATCAGAAAAGGAGGGGAACTGCAAAACTAGTAACAATGAGTAAAAATGAGACACTACCAATTTCATATAATTATTGGGGGGGGGGGATACCCCAGCTTCCATGGAAGTAGAGGTCGGGTTGCTGGGCATTCTCTGCTGGATTAGGTATAAAGTGTAGCAACTGGAGTATTTCTATTTGACCCTTAGATCAGGGTAATAGAATTGTGTATAAAGAGGTTTTCCCTTGTAGATGTGAACTACAGAGAGCACCAAAGTCTGCTGCATATGCGCAAGGAAGAGGAAATATGTTCACCACCAGTGAATGATGTTGCAGGCACTATTTGGTAGGTACCACAATGGCCATAAATGCATCTCAAATTTCGGGAGTTAGTGTCAGCATTTTCCAGGTATCACCCAAGGTGTTATAGGAGTTTATACAAAATAAGTTTTACCAGAGGCTAAAGTGGGGCAAAGAAGATGAGTGCCAAGCAATTATACATCTGCACGTGTTTGAAAAATCACAACTCCCCACTGTGGAGTACAATGACCTCATAAAAGCTGTATAATTGACTTTCTTCTAGCTTATGAGTTGACTACCTTAAAAAACAGGCATGCTGATCTTTGGAAGTCAGCTCCCACACAATGATGCATCTCCATTATAGGTATGCAGAGCAAATACATACAAGGTTTATAATATTTGAATAATGTTATCAAACATGATACAATATCTGGCTGGTTGGTCTCTTTAATTATCCACTGCAAAGTTTCAGAAGTTCTAATGGATGGTAAATATTTGCTTTCTTTAAAAAAAAAAGTTACAGTGAAGCTTCTGAAGTGTTGTGCCTCCACACACCCTCTTTCTTACATATATATATATGTTCTTCAGTATTACCTGGTGCACGGGAAATTGTGCAATGCATTCCCTCTGGCCATTGCAGGAGCTTAATGGCTATGAGTTCCAGCCACTTTCTTGGCCCTGACGTTGCTTTATTGCTCAGAACTTCCCAAAAAACACCGATTCAGGTCTCTTGCAGTGAACAACTAGTGGAGCAGACACAGTTGAGGCTTAATTTGCGCCAGGACTCAGCTGGGCTCGTCCCTACCATCTTTTCAATGACAGAATGCAGTCTTTGAAACGTCAGATCCATGAGACTTACTTCTGAGTAAACGCAGTCAAGGCTGGGCTGTGTGCCACCTGGCTAGAAGAGCTTCCAGGAGAGAGGCTTAAAAGCCTTTTCGTGTGTCATATGCCGTCTGTGCTGCAGTTTGTTGTGACGTTTTTCTCTGGAAGGCTCCTTGCTGGTGTTTCTCCACCCGCCAGTTCCCATTTCTTTCCAGCCACTCGTCAATGGGTCTGCTAAGCCCATCATCATTCTTCCTCACTACTGTGTTCCCTAACTGTTGGCTTCCTGCCAACCTCGTTTTAAAGCTTTTCGCCTGCTTTTTTCCTCATTTCCCTTTACACCCCAACTTCCTTCCTGTCTTCCGCAACAGCTTGTCTGCTGTTTCAATTTTCTTCTCTGTCCTTCCCTCACTCCCATCTCTGTGGTTTCTGTTGTATTTCTTCCTATGCCTAGAAAGGTCTCATCCTCCACCTTCTCCTCGCTAACTTTTAAGCCCCTGCCTCAACATTCACTTTCCTAACTCACCACAGATCGCCTCAGTGTACCTTCACCCAGAGCCACCCCAATCATCAGGAGAACTGAGACAGCTCTCTGTGACAAAGGTGCAGGGGTGGCCAGTCAATGTCCCCTTGGTTCTCCTCTTGCTTTCCTCACTTCTGTCCTGGGCTTGCAAATGCAGCAAGAACCTTAAGCTTAAGTAAACTTGAAGTTTAAGCGTAAGTAAAATGTCAAATTTACTCCCCAAATGCCTTTCTCTAGTGAAGGAGCCCTGTTGCCTCTTTCTCAGACCAGTTTCTCCAGACCAGTTTCTCCAATCTTAAATTCAGTTTCCCATTTTCCCACAGCAATTTGCAACTTCTTCTTTAAAAAAACAACCCAAAAAACTTCATGAAAATTCACCAGCACTTTAATGTGGACTTCTACGCGGGTGGCACTGTGGGTTAAATCACAGAGCCTAGGGCTTGCCGGTCAGAAGGTCGACAGTTTGAATCCCCGCAATGGGGTGAGCTCCCATTGCTCGGTCCCCAATAGCACTATTGCCGATGTTTGGAATGTAGATGTGTCCATTTTGCAATACTCACCTGTCTTCTGAAGTAAGCGTTATTTTAATCTAAAGTTCTTCTCCAGAACAGATCATAATCTAAGTCAGTGTGCCTGCTTGTCAGTAAGCCAGGTAAATGAGAAATTGGCTGAACACAATACAAGGGTTCACAGGAGGACTCATGATGCCATTGTGACAGGGCCCAAACTACAGAATTGGAATAATGAAAGTTATTTTATGACTTTAAGCGTGTTGTCATTGTTCTTGTTTTCCCCCTCTCCTTTAAAATAGCTGCCAGGAGTCCCTAATCCAGATAAGAACCCTGCAGGTGCTCTTTTCCCGAACAGAAGGATTCCAGAGTGGAGAGTGACACGTGTGGATGTGAGCAGTCTAGTTATCGTAAACCAGCGCAGGTCACACAATCTTGAACCATTGAGCTGTATGCAGGGGGCTTCATGCAGAGCACCTTAGGGTTTTATTTAAAAGAACAACAACAAAAGAGTCTAGCTTTTCCATTTTTTGACAGAACTGGATGCAATTTTCAGTTGTGGTCACACCTAATGAATCCTGCCAAATTTTAGAATGATAATTTCAGTCGTTTGGTGAACACAGTAGGAATCATAGGATGGTGGATGGTAGGAAAGGAATATGGTTTGTCAGCTTTGTTTTAGAGTTCCTATAAATGATGAGAGGGCATAATAAGCGAAATTTAAAGGTCCTTTCACTTTGTTTTATATATTTTTGTTTCTTTTGTTTAATGCATATTTAATATTTCCTTTTAGCATATAGTTTAGGTATGCATGAAGCTAATCCATGTTTCCAAAAATGGCAGAAAATAAAGTTTCTGTCTGGTCTTATAATAAATAATAATTTTTTATTTATACCCCGCCCTTCCCGGTTCAGAAACCCAGGCTCAGGGTTGCTAACAACAAATTTAAAACACTTAATTGTAATACAACATAAAAGCAGCATAAAATACAGTATAAAAACATGAATAACAATAAAATTCAAAGTTCAAAAATCAATTTGAGGGAAATCCATCCAATAAACATTAGATAGTCACCAGGGCTAGCTGGCTAAATTAGACCTACTTGGGCCTGCGAGGAGGCCAGGGGAGAATTAGCTGTGGGGTCTCAGAGCGGGTAATCTTCATAAAAAGGGGGGAGAGAAGGGAAATAAAATATCAGGCTGATCTTCAGCTTTCTATACAGGTGCATGTAGCATTGCCATCATATACAATCCCAAGGTGTGGGGGGGAACAGCCCTCTCCTCTGCTTTTCTCCCTTCTTATACATTTTCCGTTTAATAAGGAGAGACCTTTGAATCATCAGTGAATATTGCAAATGGCAATGTTAACATAAACAAGATGAAGACAAAGAAACTCAAACTCTCTCACACACACATTAAAGTTGCCATAGGTGTGATAATTCTGACTAAGAACATCACAGGATTAATGGTGGAGCAGATTTAACTTTATGCTTGTTGACTCTGCCATGAAAATCCACACAAACGGGAACCGAGCTGATGACACCTGATCTGCCTCACAGTCAGTGTCTGGGAATCAGTGTGTGGGCAGTGGGGAGCTGTGTCTTCCTAGGCTGAAAAGTGAGAAAGGGAACAGTTTCTCTGCTTCAATTTACTGTACCAAAAAAAAAAAAAAAAAGCAAGTAGAAATGAAAAATGGGGCACTGGATTATGTGACTGTTGCCTACTCTTTTGCTCATCTCTCTGCCCCATCCCCCGGCCTCCCCAATTCAGCCCCACTTCCGAAGATTGGGCACTCCTTGTCCTAACTAGAACCTCGGAGTCGCTTTGTTTTTAAATTGTGGGTCTGTTTGCCATCCTGGATTCCATCGAGAGAAAGGGTGAGATATAAATGCAAAGCAAATTTGGAATAGCCCAGTTGGCTAGAGCATGGCGCTCATAATGCCAAAGTTGCACGTTCAGTCCCCCTATTGCATTGCAGGCAGTTGAACCAGACGATCCTCAGGGTCCCTTCCAACTCTACAATCCTACAATTCTATGATTATGTTGCTAAATAAATAAAAATAAATATAAACTATGTGAGCAGTAGGTAAAGCCAGTCAGATAGAAATATGCTATTCAAAAAGGAGTGTGATTAATTTTCTACCTTTGGACATAACTTACCCAGCAGTGCCCAGTTTGTGTTGTCCTCCCACAGCTTCAATTGTGAAATCAGCCATTTCTTCTAGGACTGCTTGAACTCGTAAAGAAGTGAAGATATGCTCACATAAATCCAAGACAAAGGCACACACTTGCCTAGAACAATTTAACACAGAATTTTGGAATCTGTACTAGGTAGTTCTGTATGTACTTTCACTGCAGGAATTTGCTCAAGGAAGTGTTATCTGATGCTCCTATGTTGCAAATTCCAGAATGTTTAAAGAACCAACATATAAAATTTGGTGGATCACAAAGCAGCATAGTCATAAATCCCACTTGCTGGGTCATCACCTTGTCGTGGTGAGTGGGCTTGCATGTTCCTATGACCCTTGTGAACGAAGCCGTCGGGAATCTCGTACTCTCAGCAGGGTCACCCAAGGCGGTAAGGTCAAAGGGAAGGAGCTAGACAAAGTATGACCCAAGAAGTCCTCAACGGCAGAACAGGCGGATGATAACAAGCGTTATGTTACAACGGCTGTGAAGGCGGATGAAGGCTGCAGCAGATAGGAATCTACCGGTTTGTCATGACTACTTCATGCCATCGGAACAGAGCCCTACCACGAAGGCTGTGCGTTGGTCAACGTTCACTGATCTACACACATAAAACAAATTCACGCACAGGCATCTTCCAAAAACCCAACCCAAACCCCCAAAGTCCCATGGCGATCGGCAAATGGTAACGGGGGCAGCACCTTGCAATCTGGAAGACCCCAAGTCATGAACCGGCACATGGGCGGTGGATACAGATTCAGTCGTTCTGACTCAAGGAATGAAGCAGTTGAGCAGCTCGGCAGCTGTATCCATGACTGAGCAGCCCTTTTTAGGATCCACTCTGCTCACCCTGAAAAGGGGAAGGGGCTAGAAAAGGTGCCCTAAACATAGTCTGCCTCCCTTTTTCCCTGACTGGATTACCACACCCAGTGGGGTCACCTCCTAGAGGTCGTAAAAAACAACAGAACTTTGAAACATGGAATATACGGACTTTGTCAGATCGAACTCAGGACGCAAGGGAGAAACGTGCTAGGAGGAAAGCACACTTGGCAAATCCACACCGTGATCAACTCCCACCTGGAAATCAATGTCCCCACTGTGGAAGGACGTGTGGATCCAGAATTGGCCTCCACAGTCACTTACGGACTCATTGTTAAAACCGTGTTTATGGAAGACAATCTTACTCGGCTATGAGTGATCGCCAAAGAAGAAGAAGTCATAAACATTTTTCATGATCCAGAAGGGTTGTCAGTTATTGAGGTTTATGACAAGTCTGATAATAATAAGGCACTGTGACCCAAAAATTTGAATAAGGGATCTCTTACCAATGAAAAGAGCAGGTGGCGCTGTGGTCCAAACCACTGAACCTGCCGATCAGAAGGTCGGCGGTTCGAATCTCTATGACAGGGTGAGCTCCCTTTGCTCGGTCCCAGTTCCTGCCAACCTAGCAGTTCGAAAGCACGCCAGTACAAATAGATAAATAGGTACTGCTGCATTGGGAAGGTAAACGGCGTTTCCATGTGCTCTGGTTTCCATCATGGAGTTTCATTGTGCCAGAAGCGGTTTAGTCCAGCTGGCCACATGACCCAGAAAGCTGTCTGTGGACAAACACCGTCTCCCTCGGCCTGAAAGCAAGATGAGCACCACAACCCCGTAGTCACCTTTGACTGGATGTAACCTTTACCTTTTTACCTTTACTTCTCAACTGTCCCTCATTGTGAAGAGCATGAATGTATAAAATATATAAAATGTGTGTGAACACATACATGTTCTTAAATGCTACAAATGAATTTTAGCCGCAACCATAACCCTACTTATCTCAGACTGAGCCTCATTGAATTCAACTGACGTCTGAGTAGACATGGTTAGGTCACACTGTTAGAGTACCATAGGCTTTCAAAAATGCTGTCAAGCCTATAGATGTAGGAATACCTAGATTGCCTTTGTTAACATTTGGTGTGATATTCCCTGGCATGAGGGGATAACTACATGTCAGCAGAGCTCCAGCACTGCGTTTTTAAAAACCAAGGTAGATCCAATGAAAAGGGGGTGTTGGTGTGACACACGCACTGTGCTGCCAAGTAAAACTGGGGGGGAGCCACTCCATTTAAAATTTGTGGGTGCCTGGCACCCAGGCCCCCGCATAGTTGGTGCCTATATCTCCAACACTGTCATCCTCCTCCACTACACCTAAATAGCTTAGGGAGCGGGTAGGCAAACTAAGGCCCGGGGGCCGGATCCAGCCCAATTGCCTTCTAAATCCGGCCCGTGGACAGTCCAGGAATCAGTGTGTTTTTACATGAGTAGAATGTGTGCTTTTATTTAAAATGCATCTCTGGGTTATTTGTGGGGCATAGAAATTCGTTCATCTATTTTTTTTCAAAATATAGTTTGGTCCCACCACATGGTCTGAGGGATGCTGAACCAGCCCACAGCTGAAAAAGGTTGCTGACCCCTGGGCTTAGGGGGTGGAGGGCAGCCCAGCTCTGACTATTCCCCACCTCCTCAGCACTTGCCACCTCAGGTGGCTGATTCACTCTTCCCCCAAAGTAGGGCCAGCCCTTGAAATGAAATGAGATGAAATGAATAGGGAAATAGTAGAATAGCCAAGGTCACTGGGTTTTGCCAGCAGAAAGTATTTTTATTTAGCTCTTATTATCATGAAGCTCAGTCAACATTAACATTTTAACAGGATCTAAACAGGGATCAATAAAGTGTCATGTAATGATTACCTCTCAGCAGAGGGAAGCTGGGAATTAACAACCAGGAAAAATCCAATTCAGGCAAAACTAAAAGAATGATGGGAGCAATAATTCAGACAAAGCTAGAAGAAAGCTGGGAACAGTAAACTCTCAGAATGAAGGAGGATTGGCTGGTAGAAGCTGCAGGTGAATGACTTATCCAAGGAAGAGGGTTATGAGTGAGTCAGATGCAGAGGGAACAATGAGACATGTCCTGCAACCTGCTTTGTAAGCAGATATGAAGCATTGGATCAGACAGTCCTGGGACTGCTTCCACGCTGCACAGTGGCACAGGAGATGTGGCCAGTTCCACTTTCCTGCTTCAGAGTGTAACACATGATCAACAACACATTTGCTATATATGCACATGTTAAATGTACATGGATAGACATACGTTGTGTGTATCTGGATGAAATTCATATGCATCTTGCTCCAGGTTATTGAAGATTTATTATGTACCCTCTAACACTTCACAGGTGGATATAGGGACAGCCTTGAGTACTTGTCAAAACTATACACCATCCTTTCCTAATATGATATCCCTCAGATGTTTGTTAAACTGTAGCTCCCATCCTTTCCGACTTTGGCCATCTTGGCTTGGACCAACAGGAGTTATGTAGCCCAAGTAACTGGAAGGCACCAGATTGGAAAAGGCTGCTCTACTTTTAGCGCACAATTCAAAGTGTTGGTGCTGACCTTTAAAGCCCTAAACAGCCTCAGCCCCGTATACCTGAAGGAGCATCTCCACCCCCATTGTTCAGCCCAGAGGTCCAGCTCCGAGCACCTTCTGGTGGTTCCCTCACTGCAAGAAGTGAAGTTACAGGGAACCAGGCAGAGGGCCTTCTGGATGGTCACAGCCACACTATGGCCCGCCCTCCCATCAGATGTCAAGGAGATGAATACAGTGGTACCTCTGGTTACAAACTTAATTCGTTCCAGAGGTCTGTTCTTAACCTGGAACCGTTCTTAACCTGAGGTACTACTTTAGCTAATAGGGCCTCCCACCACCACCACCCGATTTCTGTTCTCATTCGGGGGAAAAGTTCTTAACCCAAGGTACTACTTCCAGGTTAGCAGAGTTTGTAACCCGAAGTGTTTGTAACCCAAGGTGTTTGTAACCTGAGGTACCACTGTATGACTTTTAGAAGACAACTGAAGGCAGCCCTGTACAGGGAAGTTTTTAATTGTTGGTGTTTTATTGTGTTTTTAATATTTTGTTAGGAGCCTCCTAGAGTAGCTGGGGCAACCCAGTCAGATAGGCAGAATATAAATAATAAAATTATTATTATTATTATTATTATTATTATTATTATTATTATTATTATTATACAAAATAGCTGCAACTCAGAAACATTCAGCAATCTTTATTATCTGCATGAGGGTGTACAGAATGGAACATGATGGAAGAAATGTCAGTGTACCAGTGTTGTGTAACCATGTGTGTGAGCATTTACATGTCACACTTAGCAATCCTCTGCTCTTTCCAGGCATGGTCTACACTTTAAAGCTCCATGACCAAGAACCCTCCCCCTTTTCCACTTCTGGAGCTTTCCTTGTGAAAACCCACTCTTTCAAGTTGAATCGGAGCAAAGAGCAATCTGGGGAAAGCCTGAATTGCCATTTGTTGTGCTTCAGCTTTAAAGAATGGGCTTTTGAGGGAAAGCTCTGGGGCAAAAAGAAAGAGTGCTTGGACACAGAGCTTTAAAGCACAGACGTGTGTCTGGCAAGAGCAAGGTGTGTGTGGATAAGCCCTAAGATTGTGATGAGAAAGCCTCTGATTGAATTCAATTTATTTTCTTGATGATCCGAGTTCTGACCACAGCAAGACAGAAACCATGCAACAGGAGTACTTTGCATGTTCTCTTGGGTTGAGCAGAAATACTTACCCTTGAGTTGCATTGATTTCCTAATGGCATATTGTAGCAGAACATAAGCAAATGATTTTGGGACTGGCTTCTCTCCCCACCCACCCCCACCCCTGCTTTTAATTGTTTGGCTCATGGGGGCTGTGAGGGAAAGTACGTGCAGAGGAGGCTTGCCATTGCGAAAGATGTGTTCCCTTGGTTTTTCTTCTCTTGGCTTGGCAGGAAACGTGGGCTTTTGACTTCCTGTAAGCAGCAGATGCCTTATTCTTTGTATTCCCCAAATAGGAAGTGTGAGAACCCTTCTGCCAAGCACATGGAAACTTAATTTCATTTTCAGTGCAGGATTAATAGCTAGGAAGTTATATTGTTGCTCAGGGTTGGCTACTGCTAATTACTTCAAACATTAATGCAACTTCCTTGAGCAGAAGTGCAGTGTCATCTCTCCTAACTTGCAGTTCCCTGGTGCTAGGGGTGGCATGTCCTGTTTTGCCACTTGAGGTGACACGGGAACGTGCCGGCCCAGCCCTGCTGCCATCCTGCCACTGGCACCCGCTGACCCATTCCACCCCTGAAGTCTCCCTTGAGTGTGTTGCATTTGTGCCTCCCGCAGACCACCAGTGGCAATGGTGGCGGTGGCCTCCAGTGAAATCTCTCGAGATCTCCCCAAAATATTGCGAAATCTTGTGCGCTCTGTGAGATCTCATGACACAGGCGCAGAGTTGTGACTGACATTGGGGGAGGGGCTAACATCACATGTGCAATGTCATGATGCATGATGTCACTTGCATTGTGTGTCATGTACAAGACTGTTGCATCGGGAGAGACTCCCAGTGTGACATTCGCCCGCCAGGTCGCATTGGTCTGTGTAGCACCTCCCAATGCTGTACGGCTCAGGGCAACATTCGGCCAGGCATTCTCTGCCCCCTCACAATGGGGGGGCTGAGCCCCATCCCAGCAGACATTGGGGGGCTGTAGAGGCCTCAGCCCCATGGAGTTGACACACCTGTCTCATGAGATTTCAGCAAGATTTATTGAGATCTCAGTGGAAATTGGTGCCACTGCTGGCACCACTCCTCTGCTAGCAGCAGAGGGAGTGGGGCACCCAAGAGAGTGCCACCTAGCAGGCTTCCACCACTTAAGGCAGTGTCCTCACCTTGCCTCATGGGAGGACCAGTGCTGCCTGGCGCCATCTCTTAAAGCCCTCACTTCCTGTATGAGACCCTGGGCCTGAAACATTTTGAGGCCTGAAGTAGAGTAGGAAATCCTGTCCCCCACATGCACTCAGTCAAGTAGTACCCCTGAACATGCACAGAGCTGGCTCTAAAGGACATTTTTATTTCAGATCTGTAGGTAGATGAAACATTTGGGCTATGATTAATATATGTTTATCTTTCTGACAATAATTCCATTTAATTTTGTAAAACACAAACAAAGGGAAAGGAAATATACCTTGACATCTTTATTCCTCCTGAAAGTTTTAAAAGCAGTATGCTCCAAATATGTTAACAAACCTGTGCAAACTGATCCTGATCCCAAGAATGTAATCTGAATGGAAATCGTAACAGTGATTATAGTGAGCTATGGGTGGGTTCGGATGTAACGTTCCTGACTTGATAAACCATACAGTGATACCTTGGTTCTCAGACTTAATCCATTCCGGGAGTCCATTCGAAAACCATTCGAAAACCAAGGCGTGGCTTCCAATTGGCTGCAGGAGCTTCCTGCACTCAAGCGGAAGCTGCACCGGACGTTCGGCTTCCGAGAAACATTCACAAACCAGAACACTTACTTCCAGGTTTGCGGCGTTCAGGAGCCGATTTGTTCAGGAGTCAAGCCATTTGAGAACCAAGGTACCACTGTAGTTCAACTTTATTAAAACATGAACAAGCGTTGGGCCCACATTCTCCCCCACCCCTTTCTCCTTCCCTTATAGGTTGACTTTGGATCTTTGGTCATAGTTTCTTTAAACCACAGTTGTATACTGATTTCAGACGTTGGTTAGTGAACTAATGGAAAACCACAGCTCTCCATTTTGAACAAGACATCAAAGTCCAGTGCATGAAGGACACGGAGAGCACATGGACTTGATAATCTCTTAATCAGCTATGGTTTATAAAGCTTGGATCATTATGACCAAATTGACCTACTTAATAAATATGGTTTTCAGAGTTTAGGAGCTGTATTTCTGACATCTGACTACTGCCTGCCAGAGGCAGCTGAGGCATGAGTGTTGGGCTCATGGGCTCTCTAGGTTCAATGAGGCCTTTTAAGTCTGGCTTTTTGTGCTCCTTCACACCAAAAGAGCACTGGAACCACGTTTCCTTTGACTCCTGCATTTTCTTGCTTTGTGGAATAATGTCAAGGGCTGTTCATTTCTGTCTTGACATTCACAGCCTTTGGATTGGAGACATGCAAAATCCTTCAGCGTTGTAACGTGAAATTGATGGAAATGTTTCCTCGGGGGGGGGGGGGCATTATTCTTTAAAAAGTTTCTTTTGGTCATGTCACTGTTCTCATCAATACCCAAAAATATAGATTGCCCGTTTCCCATAATGATAGATTTACTTTACTGCAAAAAAGAAAAGTGTGTGAGTGGGGAGGAAAGCCTTTCAAGTTCTCCTCCTCCTGCCAAGCACTGAGCATGACCCAACACCGCATTTTTACTGCATACTTCCATTGCACTCTGAAAGCTCCCTGGGTTCAGAAGGGTCACCTCCTATGACTTCAGAGTTGTACTGGAGCGTTCATAAATTAGGCCTTTCCTGTACATTAGTACTTTGGCCCCTTGCCATGGAGTTGTAGTCCAAGAACTTACAGCCAAGAGCTTGGGGTTGTTGCTGTCTGTGACAAAGGTTAAAGGATGGAAAGAATTCACTCTTTCCCTATTCTGCCACTGCCCTCTTTGACAAGTATGAAAAATTGAAGTGATGCACAACTAAGAAAATGAAATCTTTTAATATACCTCTAGGACTGAGACTGCTGACCGGTGCTCACTCAGTCAAGAGAGGTTTTAACTTTTATTCCATTTGGATGTTTCCCTCTTGGACTGCAAAGAACTAATGCCTGGAGAAAATCTGGAATACTGCAGCACTGGGGCCACTTTTGTGAAACACTAGTTTTTGTAAAGAGAAGCCATATGGTTCAAGCAAATGAAGTAGTTCCTTCAGCAGGGCCATGCAGCACAGGCCTGAACCAGTCTAGTCAAGTGAACAATATTATGGCAAAAATCTAAAGAACAAAATACTTTTATTAACCAATGAACTAATTAGTTGCAGATTTCTAAAGCAGGCCCGTGGTGTAGCCAAATTTTGGCAGATGCTCCTTCATTCTAAGTGTCTGAATTCATATCTGCCTCTGTTCTCTTTAGACATATATTCAGAAGGTATCTGTTATGGACTGAGGAATGGTGGAAGGAACTAGCTGGGGAACTCCCAAGGCAAGAAAGCTCAGAGCCCAGGGTTGGTGGTGGGATGACAGTGAGTGGCCAGAGAGAAAGAGGCAGAAGACTTGGGGCGGGGGTGTGTCAGAAATTGAAGAGATAACAGGGCTTAGTGAGCAAGTGGTCCAATTTCCTGGAATTACAGAAGCCATCTCAGTTTCTGATTTGATCCCAGAATGTCCTGGTTCTCCTTTTTCCTCTCCTCCACATCTCAGAGAACAATTAAAAGTGCTGGAGAGATCAGACACACACACCCTTCCTGTCCTTTTTGGAAACAGGAGGCTTTGCTCTGTGTGTGTGTAGGTACAAAAACGGAGTCCTGTTTATGCTGAAAATAAAATACCTGCACTAAATGAAGGAAATGGTGAAGCTGGCATACAAAGTCCTTCCTATAACTTTGAAGGAAAATGTAACCGATCCACATTAAATTCTTCAATTGCAATGCTTTAGCATGATGTGGAGAAAGTGGGTATTGATATATTTTTCTCCCTCCCTCGTAGTATTAGAACCTGGACCCCTCCAATGAAGCTGAAGGTAGAGGACAGGGCATAGTTAAACTATGGAATTTGCTCCCATAAGATGTAGCGATGGATTTGAAAGGGTCTTGGGCAAAATGGTGGAGAATATGGCTACCAATGTCTGCTAGCCCTGATGGCTATGTGCTCCCTCAAACGTTGGAGACAGTATGCCTTTGAACTGGAGTCCAGCCCGTGAGTCCAGCTTTGCCATAATAAATTTGTTCGTCTTCAAGATGTCTCAAGACTCTTTGTCTGCTTTCAATAAAATAAAATTATACGAGTTTGACTCCAATAAATGAACCGCTACACCAAAAATGATTTATGCAATCATTTGATCAGAAAGATCAGAAAGGAGCAGAAAGTTCTGTCTCAGTATTTATATGGTAAGAAACCCAGTAATTTCCCAACTTCCCTCCACCACCTCAAGGGAGCAGAGGCTGAAACAAAACAAAGCACAATCAAAAGCAAACCACAGTCCACAAAACTCAGTGGGTACACTGTTTTTCTCTGTAAACAACATGTGACAGTTGTGAGGAGGGGATAAGTGCACATGCTCATGGAAATGTGGAAATGTGGAAATTCCATGTGATGAAGGACTGGGACAAGAACAGTAGCTGTCCCCCAACCCTCATCTCCATCTATCTCAATAACTTGGATTGTAACCTTCTGGAGTGGGGAGTCTCCTGGACTCATGGCGGTCCCTATGCAGTGCAGAAACATAGGAAATCAGAGTTCTACATCATGTGGGTTCACCACCATGAACAGAAGAGGGACAATGGAGATGTGGATGGAGCTAGAGATGGGTGCATCTGTCCATGTTAGTTTCACTAATTCTCATTTTCCAATCTTTAAGTTCCATTCACTCCATTTCCACATGATTTTTTAAATGCCACACGAAAATCCATATGCATATCTGTGTGCATTTCTCCTGACGTAAACATTTTGGTATGGGATCTTACCTGGTACATGTGGTTTTGCATGCCTAGAATGCATTTTTGTACTTTGTTTTCACTAATATACATATTTTAGGAGGTGCATTTTTCACTAGCAAAAACGTGTTTGTGTGCATTCTTTGGTTAAGAGAGCTGTACTGCAAAATTCAGAGCATGGCACATTTTGGAGGAGCTTTGTGCTTGGTTTCTGTCTTGGGTCATGAAATGCAAACTTGGTAGGCTGACATTAGAATGGGAACCAAAAGAATTTCACTCCCATCCTTAGGTGGAACCACCACATTTGTCCCCGCAGGGCCCCTTCAAATGTGAAATTTCCATATTTCTAAAACACTGGACTAGGATTTTGATAGGTGGGTTATCTGCAATTAAGGTTAGCGAGAATCATGCACTGACTGGATGCAATGGTATACTGCAGGGGTCAGCAAACTTTTTCAGCAGGGGGCCGGTCCACTGTCCCTCAGACCTTATGGGGGACCAGACTACAGTGGTACCTCGGGTTAAGTACTTAATTCATTCCGGAGGTCCATTCTTAACCTGAAACTGTTCTTAACCTGAAGCACCACTTTAGCTAATGGGGCCTCCTGCTGCTGCCACACCGCCAGAGCACGATTTCTGTTCTTATCCTGAAGCAAAATTCTTAAACTGAAGCACTATTTCTGGGTTAGTGGAGTGTGTAACCTGAAGCGTATGTAAACTGAAGTGTATGTAACCCGAGGTACCACTGTATATTTTTTGGAGGGAAATGAACAAATTCCTATGCCCCACAAATAACCCAGAGTTGCATTTTAAATAAAAGCACACATTCTACTCATGTAAAAACACACTGATTCCTGGACTATCTGCGGGCCGGATTTAGAAGGAAATTGGGCCGCATCCAGCCCCTGGCCTTAGTTTGCCTACCCATGGTATACTGTATCTATAGGGTTGGAGGAGAAATTCAATTACACTTTCCAAAACAATATGCAAATTGAAACATAGCCATCCTTCAGTATTCACACTTATCCAAAGTTTGCAATGCAGTTCACCAACCAAAAAATGCATGAAGGTATTTTTTATATATATATGAAAATTGCTGCAGAATTTGAACAGCTAAATTTAAGACTGGAAAATGAGAAACCAAGAGACCTGAAAATGACAGATTCTCCCACCCTATTCTGTGAGTGCATAAACCCGAACACAGCTTCTTAAAGTTGTAACATGAAAGCGGAAGCTACTATGGGCATATCTGCCTGGAGACAATAGAAGGATAGCATGTTTATTACATTGGCTAGACCAAAGAAACCTAATTATAGGCATGGTCTGAGACAACACAGAGCATCTCCACTGTGTGCACACAGAAAACATGAATGAAATGAAAACTCAACCCAACTTAAGGAAACAATTAACTATTTGCATTTAAAATGCGCTCTTGGGCTCTGTTAGGGCTCAGACTTCTGCTGTGCTTGTTGGCATTTGATCTGTACACCAGTGACTAAAATAACCTTGCTCTATACCATAAACAAGACAAGCAGTCTGTTTTTTGTAGTAGCCCTTGTAATTCTGAACTCTGGAAGAGCTGACATTTATTTTCGCCTCCTCGTGGCTTTCGCTGGTGATTGAAAGAGCCCAACCCAGCAGCAACTGGTGGGATAGGGCAGGGTTGTGAATTTGTCCTGCTGAGATGGATGTCGGAACAGTTTCCCTGGATGGGGCTATATAGTGACAAGGACAAGGCTGCACAGACGCCAGTCCACATTGCCCTAACCTCGCTGCTGCCCTGACCTGTCACAGCCGTTTACAGGTAAGCTGTAGCAATACAGGTTTTGGGTTGACAGCTCTGTTAGTCTGCCGAAATACCAGTGGTGGCATAAGGAAAAAATTGGTGGGGGGAACGGAAAAGACATAGGATATTTTGAGGTGGCCGAGTTGTATCACACATGGTAAGCTAACTGACAGGAAAATGGTAGTATATGTCAATGGCACAAGTCCAGCAAAGGCGAGGGCAAGGGCGGGGTCAAGCTCCTTGTATGAGAGGGCACTTCACACACACCCCTCCAGCACTACTCATGCCCAGTACACTGGGTCATATATATTGGACCAACCCAAAGGAATCCTAATGTGAATGGCCTCGGTCCAGTATATCTGAAGGAGCGTCTTGCCCCCATCATTCTACCCAGACACTGAGGTCCAGCACAGAGGGCTGTCTGGGGGTTTTCACTGCAAAAAGCCAAGTTACAGAAAACCAGGCACAGGGCCTTCTTGGTAGTGGCACCCGCCCTGTGGAATGCTCTCCCACCAGATGTCAAAGAGAACAACAACTACCAGACTTTTAGAAGACATCTGATGGCAGCCCTGTTTAGGGAAGCTTTTAATGTTTGATGCATGACTGTATTTTAAAATTTTGTTGGAAGCCGCCCAGAGTGGCTGGGGAAGCCCATCCAGATGGGCAGGGCATAAATATATTATTATTATTATTATTATTATTATTATTATTATTATTATTATTATGCTAGAAAAGGAGATCATCTCACTGTGTGTGCTCAATAAGAGCCTAGCAAAAACCTCAATCAGAACTTAGAAAAAGCTGACAAAAGCCAGGTTTTTCAACAATATCTACTAGATTGTCGGAAAGAGAATAAAGGAATATTAGCAAGGTCAGTCTTTCCTGTAATAATTCATGAAAGGCTGGAGCGTTAGTATATGTGACTTTCAAGGCGAACTTTCCAAATGGAAAGCAACATTTGCAGAAAAGAGAAAAACATCTAAAAATAAGTGCTCATCATTCTTGCATGCACAGAAATACCAAGGGGCAAAATCTGGCTTTCCACATTGTGCAATGACTCATCCTCACTCCCCCACCCCCACTGCCCTGCCCCAAGTTGTAATTGGCATGGAAGACATGTATTTAGCAGAATGATTCATTCCAAATGGCCACCGGGTTACTAGCTGGGCTGGAAATAAGGGGATGAAAACTGACGTAAAGGCTGTGGGACTTGGAATGCACCAGCTATTTGGAGACCAAGTATGGCAGACATTAACACTCAGTTGTCACTTGTAAATCTTCAATTGCTTTGACAGGTGGCAGAATGGGACATGCGAATACCTATATTTTTCAGAGAGAACCACACTGCTTGGAAAGTGGGTCATGGCCAAAGCAACAGTCTATATTTTATTTATATCTGTGGGGCGGGAGAGATGTCAGGGGAGCCTGGTAAACTTTTGCCAAGCACGCTTTCTCATTTTCAACTGTGGATGTGTCAAACTACTTCCTTACTCTGCTCCAGATTTGTGTAGGGTTCACTTCTTAGCCTTTTCTTATCCCAAAGATATCCCACAAGGCAGCAGAGGTTTAGGATCAGAGTTTTCCTTCTCCTAGATTGTCTACCTTCCCAGGTTGATGAGCCCCACCTGCCCTCACTACAGCATGTTGCACAAACCACCTTATTGACTGTGGGACCCACTATTGTTCTTGTCTTCGTAATCTGCCAGAGCAGATGCAGGGGAAGTCCCTAACTCACTGAAGGATTGAGACCCATTGGCTAGCCAGTGTGGTGTAGTGGTTAAGAGTGGTAGACTCATAATCTGGTGAACCGGGTTCGCGTCTCCGCTCCTCCACATGCAGCTGCTGGGTGACCTTGGGCCAGTCACACTTCTTTGAAGTCTCTCAGCCCCACTCACCTCACAGAGTGCTTGTTGTGGGGGAGGAAGGGAAAGGAGAATGTTAGCCGCTTTGAGACTCCTTAAAGGGAATGAAAGGCGGGATATCAAATCCAAACTCTTCTTCTTCTTCTACCCTCAGCTGGTTTAGCCTGCCAGTCAAAGCTGTTCCTGGCGTGTGGCTGCTGTCTCATCATGCTGACAGCTTCTAAGAGCCACAGGCAAGATCACCCACCCAATCTGTGGTCTTGTGTAAGCTATTAAAGGTTAAGGAAACTCAGCCTCTTTCCCCCCCATCGGGTCACCCCTGCCATTTATTGTGTGCAAGAATTAATCCTTCTTTGACGCAGTGTAAGAGGTAAGATTTGCAGAGCAAATGGAACATTTCTTTGATTCATACAAATTGCTCAACTTTAGAATAATGGACACGGTTCCACTAGGAAAGGACTGCCGCTCAAGGGAACTACAATGCTGAAGCTGAGATAAACGAAACCAAAAGCTTTTCACAGAACGAACAATGGAGGATGTTCTCATCTGGGTCAAGCTGGACAGCTACACCCAGAGAAAGTGCAACTCCTTCTCTGGAGGAAAAGCTCATTAATCATGTCACAACCGAGGCCAGAATTATAAAGGGAATTTCAGGTGCTCCATATTTTAATGCCCCCCGTCTTTTTTAACAAGCTAAACAAACATCTAATTGAGTCCTTGGTACCAAAACAGATGGTTTATTAAATATCATTCACCAAATATTTATATGAACTTGTCAAATGTATGAGAAATTCATAGAATAATTATATATACCAATGACATAGTTGGTGCATATATATCTAATATTATGTATTAGATAGTATATAGCAGTTCTACTGGGTTGGTTCCCTTCATGGATCTCTGCCTTGTTGTGGCAAAGGGGCTTGAATAACTCCGAGACGCTATGAGCTATGCCGTGCAGGGCCACCCAAGACGGACAGGTCATAGCCAAGAGTTTAGACTCAATGTGATCCACCTGGAGAAGGAACTGGCAAACCACTCCAGTATTTTGCCAAGAAAACTCCATGGACATAAAAAAGGAGAAGCTTTGAGAAGAAAGTGAAAGTTTCCAAGGCATGCTCTGGTTCATGGGGTCACAGAGAGTCGAATACGACTAAGATGACTAAACAACAACAACAACCGGGTTGGTAGGTGAGAGAAAGATGCTGCTGATACCCCAGTAATATATCCTTTACTTACCCAGTGTAGGAGACAGGGGTGTTAGAGAATTCTGATGGAAAAGATAATGGAGATTGTCAATGTCTGCTTATTCATCCTATGTCTGGAATGGAAATCAAGCCAATTATTGTTTTCAGTCTGCAAACAGTATGTAACTGGTGACATCTCCCCCACACACACATTGAAAGAAATGGCCTTTTTGCATTGAAATAAATGGTGTGGAATAAAATAATAATTGTGTAATTACATAATTAAGTGTGCAAAATTCCACCATGGAAACCATTTTTTGTCAGAGCCGAACTGCTGCGGAATGGAAACAGCACTACATGCGATGAACACAGGTCAGGAACAACAAACATTGACATCTTTTTACATCCTTAGCAGGAATTGTGGCAGTGGGCAATGTAACACTCAGAAAAGTCCAACAAATGACCAACACACCTCCTCAAGTTACGTGCTTTGGTCTGAAACAAAAACAAGCAGTCCTTTTTGTGTGCCTCCCACACACCACATCTCTTTTGCTTCTGAAATTGGTAGAAAAGGGCAAGCACCAATAAATTAGAAATAAACAGTCCTGCTTCCACATATTGGAATACAGTACTGGAGAGAAATTAAACATGGTTGTTTCAATTTATGCTGAATTTATATTTGTGTTTTCCTTGGAACAAAGGGATGTCCAAGAATCTATTAAGAGCTGTAGCGACATCCAGCGAAACAAACACAGCTAATGTCATGCTTGGGGCATCTGCAAGTGAGAGGGTACAACTATTTCATGTGTTCTATAGGGTCCCGGGTCTACTTCTGATCTCCCTCATGGGTTTTTTAAATTAGAGCATCCATAAGTCATCAGAAATGCATAAATAAATGCAGAATAAAACTTGCATTCTGCAAAACTCTCACGTGTTTACATGTCTCATACTGTACATGGGTCTGACTTTTTAGAATTTACAGAAACTGTGACACTTTGGTCTGTGTTCTGGGCATCCACTTATAAATGCACATTTGTTTATTTTGTCTCTGCCAAAATAAAGTTTGGGGGTAGCAATTGGCTGCCCTTGATTAAGTTGTAAAACACTTCAGGCTGGGAACAACGGCAGTATTGAGGGACCCCTCTTCACGCATGCATGCACACCTGGCCCCCACGGTTTGGTGTTGAACCCTAAGAAGGATTTCTTCACTTCCTCAGCTATTTGCCTGCTAGGGTCCATGGCTCTTCCTAAGGTTATGGACTCACCTTCATTGGAGGTTTTTAAGCAAAGGTTGGATGGCTGTTGTAAGGTAAAGGTAAAGGTACCCCTGCCCGTATGGGCCAGTCTTGCCAGACTCTAAGGTTGTGCGCTCATCTCACTCTATAGACCGGGAGCCAGCGCTGTCCGGAGACACTTCCGGGTCACGTGGCCAGCGTGACAAAGCTGCATCTGGCAAGCCAGAGCCGCACACGGAAACGCCGTTTACCTTCCCGCTAGTAAGCGGTCCCTATTTATCTACTTGCACCCAGGGATGCTTTCGAACTGCTAGGTTGGCAGGCGCTGGGACCGAGCAATGGGCGCGCACCCCGCTACGGGGATTCGAACCGCCGGATGGCAGTTGAGATTCCTGCATTGCAGGGGGTTGGACTAGATGACTCTTGAGGTCCCTTCCAATCCTACGATTCTGGGATTCAGAGAGTTCCAGCCACTTCAGCTTCTGACTCACCCCAGCCTTGACAGTTCTGCCCCTTGAAAAGAACACCGTCCTTGGCATTTGCTCAGGTATGCCTGGTGCTAGGGCAATCCCCGGAATGGCTGTGCTGAAGTCAATAACGCCCAGCCCCACAGGGAGCTATATAAATATAGTCTGCAACTAAACCAAACACTTGGGGAATTCTTACTCAGTCTGCAGGGGGTGTATTCCTACTACATTTAAAAGAAAATCAAATTCCAAAACCCTTAGTGCAGTTGTGACTGCTACAAATTACCAGGCCGCTCTGAATCGTCCTCTTCTAGATTAAGAGGCGACGATTCAGTCTCTGCAGCTGTTGAGTGAATGCATATATTTCTTGACGCCGATATTTTTATTCTGGTCATGTTGAATAGTTAGCTGATACTGCATTACTGTCAAGGTAAGAATAGAAATGGGTGTTTTCTGGCTGAACAGCTGCAGACACTCCATCTGCTAAGGATTCCTTCACTCTGGGTATGCAAAGGTCACCGCCTTCTTCTTGGCAATGTTCCTGTTCCTGTAACAGCTGCATGGTGGGCAGAAATTCAACAGGTGTAGTTTTTGTGGCCTAGAAATGCAGAACGTTGGGATGGTCTACATGTTAAGGGTATGGGAGCCCCCTTAGGGAAATAACCTGGAGATATGCCATGACATTATAGTGGCCCTAGGTAGGACATGACTTACAACACCTGTGCCTGATTTTCAGGAAACTGAAAAGTCTGCTATTAAGAAGTTGTGGAGTGACTCATCTACCTTAGGGCTTTAAGGCTTTGACTCAAAGTAAGAGTGGAACACCTGCTCACTCTTGCTCAAATTACACACAAAGGATATTTGCTGTCGTTATGATTCTTCCCCATTCAGGACAGTGGTAAAGGAATGAATGAAAGGGTACACAATGCAAAGAATGTGCAGTTTACCTCAGAATTCCAGTTAAACATTCCACGGTATACAGCGGTGCAGAAAACGAGACGCCAGGTCAACAAGTACACATAGCGAAAACAGCAAGGAGACGTGCAGAGGCATGATGAAGATAAATTAACTCAAAAGGTCAAGTGGTTAAAATACGTAAATACACTTTCCCAACATCAGGCAGCCTCCCATTTAATGAAAGTAACATATTGACTTTTTAAAAGAAGGACCTCGGAGCGCTTCACAAACATCTTCTCAGCCCTGCTGATGATGCACAGAATCGGTTATTTAAACAGCAGACAGTGTGCTCTAAATGCTCCCATTTGTTTATTTGTCTATTTTGGATCACAGACTCTACAATTTCATCAGAATACGGCTCTGGAAACAGCAGCACCTCACAAATCTGGTGGTATCAAAAAGCTGAATTCCAGTTTGGATCAAAACTAACATAGCAACATTGCAATGAAATCAGAAGTGGTACAAATCCAAAACACATTGGATCTGCCTGTGTTGGCTATTATGCCTTAGCCTAAGCCATATAGGGGGTCAGAAAACCTTAGGAATGAGACATCTGTATTAAAATACTGTGTCACAGTGTAAAGGGAAGACAGGGGGGAAGTACTTGAGGAGCTATGTGATCACACATTTGACCTGGGAGTTTGCCTGAAAATAGCAGGCTGGCTTATTGTGCTCTTGGCAAGGCCTCCCCACTCCCATTCATTGAGAATCTTCATCTGCGGCACCAGCCTGCCTTTCTTGCCTTTCCAAGGCTCCTACTTACCTTGTCCGTCTCTGAAAGATGCTATCTCGGAACAAGTTCAAACCCAGTGACCTTTCCCTCTTGACTAGGCTCTCCCGTTCCGAGTGACTGGACCCTCAATTGACAGTGCTAGCTAGGTAATAATTGGCCCAGAAATGCTTTTCAGACTTTCAGAGTGGGTTGAAGAACACCCTTCCAGACATCAGGCTTAGCCCCATACCCTTAGGTACTTTGGATTGGCTCTCAGGGACGATCTTGGCTAGCAGGTTCAGCACCCTCCCATGATCTCCCTAATTTCTCTGCTTCGTTTTTTACTGTCTCAAGGAGATGGGTTAGAAAAGAAGAGTCTGAGCCATGGGTAGGCAAACTAAGGTCCAGGGACCGGATCTGGCCCAATCGCCTTCTCAATCCGGCCCATGGACAGTCCGGGAATCAGCATGTTTTTACATGAGTAGAATGTGTCCTTTTATTTAAAATGCATCTCTGGGTTATTTGTGGGGCATAGGAATTTGTTCATCCCCCCCCCAAAAAAAAATATAATCCGGCCCCCCACAAGGTCTGAAGGACAGTGGACCAGCCCCCTGCTGAAAAAGTTTGCTGACCCCTGAGCCATGGAGGTCCTTCTCTCATATGAGACTCAAGGATACGGATGAATCATGCCGCTGAAAAAATTCCGCAATGTTGCTCCTTTGTAAACAAGGAAAGGGATGTTGCCTACATGCGAACCTGGAGATTGCACAGGTATAAGAGAGAGGGAGTTTTTAATTACACACACACACACACACACACACACATACACACCTTTCCCTTTTTATTTCTCCACCTTAGTTTGCCCTTTTCCCCTCCACATCATCACAGTTACTGTAATGTTAGCCCTTAATGCTGGTTTTGAATTATCAACATAACAAGCCCTGAAACCTTGGGATACTGTTGGGAGAAGAGCCACAACAGACGCTTTAGTGTTTGAAAGATATTTGCCTTCTATTAGAGGGAGAGAGACGTTCCTGTGCTTGCCACCATCAGCTAGAATCCTCACTAGAATTCTAGCCGTCGCCTCTCAGAACTAACAAGGAGGACTACACATAAATCAAATTCAGCAGTTTTCCCTAAGGGAATGATTTCTGCTGACTTGGGCAGGGTTTTGTTTTGTTTTTTAGGTTAAGCCCTGATCTGAAAAGCACCAAGGCCTATGTATCATTTGACGGAGACAAACAGCGTATCCGAAGCAAACCCCATGTTACCAATATTGTGCTGATATGGTTCTAAATTGTGTAACAGGGTCTTTTCTGTCTGCATCTTTTTTTTACAGGAGCAGCTACAATTCTCCTTGTCCTTACACTCCAATCCACCAATTGACACCAGACAGACATCTTGAGGCAGCCTGGCCCTGTAAAAGAAGCAGACTGAGCTCCACCATGTGCGTATCTCATATTACTCAAGAGTTCCCCTTTTCCATCCTCCCCCTTGACTATTAAGCTAACCAATAATAGCTGTTGGGGAGGGTATTTCCTAGCAACTGTCTGGAGCAATTGCAGCCTTTACCTTTATACCTATAAGTCAGCCAGTCATTAATGCCAGGAAATTACCTTCTCATTGGCCTTTTGCCGTTATAATGAGTCTGAAATTGACTCATCGATTGTAGTTCTGCAAACTTGACAAGTCTACTTGAAGTTGATAAGGTTTCTTTTCCTCCGCTGATCAATTTTCACTCAGGGACTGGAGCTCTTATGAGTTGGCAGCCTCGATTACTGTGAGCAACCAAGGGGAGGTCAGGGACTTCATATCAATATTCCTTAATAGCTGGGGTTGGTGGAGGGTGGATGTTTGCCTTAATACTCAAAAATCTCTCTCCAGCCTTAAAAAGCAACCGTTTCCAACTGGTGAGTAGGGCAGATAGTTTGGAGCAAGTGTGGATTTGGAAAGAGTATGACAGAAACTGACAGAATGGGAGTTTTTGAAAATGTAAGCCGTCTGAAAATACCCACATACCCTCCATGCCCACTGTTGTGGACAGACATTCAGAAGTGTGCAAATGTGATTTAAAATGCAGCAAATAACAAAAACAAAAAACGGCCTTGCTGTGTCTTAAGCCCATAATGTATACCCAGCTTTAGACTTCTGGTTATACTAGGTGAATTGCATTTTGGTCAGGATGTTGAATAAACTCACACTTCTCTTAGTTTCTCCCTAAGGACTTAGTATTGATTTCTTGTTTGCAGTGAAGGGGGACAACTCTTGCTAACAGGACTCATTTGCAGGAGAACTTGATGCTATTCAGTTTGCCATCTGGGGTGTCTGCATGCACTGCTAAGTATAGAGAATTTGGGAATATGTCGATCCAGTGCATGCATGGCCTGGCAGAAACACATTAAACCAGTGAATGGAAATGCTAACATTTTACTCCTTTCATTTCCCACAGATTGGAACTTTATGTTTTCATGCACACTCTTGTGCAATGGATCCAAACTACACGGAGCAATGGATCCAAACTACAAGAAAGAAGATTCCACCTAAACATTAGGAAGAACTTCCTGACAGTAAGAGCTGTTCGACAGTGGAATTTGCTGCCAAGGAGTGTGGTGGAGTCTCCTTCTTTGGAGGTCTTTAAGCAGAGGCTTGACAACCATATGTCAGGAGTGCTCTGATGGTGTTTCCTGCTTGGCAGGGGGTTGGACTCGATGGCCCTTGTGGTCTATTCCAACTCTATGATTCTATGATTCTTAGAAAGCAAAATTATAGGGTCATGTTTGTTTGGTGGGGGTTTTTGTTGTTGTTTAAAAACACCATTCTGTGTCAATTTAAACACTGAAATAAAAGTGTTACCATCTCTGGAAAAGGTCTTTTCACTCAGGCGTGGACCATTTTCAGCCCAAAGGCCACTCACCCACCTGGGAAGCCTTCTGAGGGCCACAGGATAGTAGCAGGCAGGGTCAGAGACAACAATGGGTAAAGCAAGGAATGCAGATTTTGTCTTTGTACAGTAGCCTATCATCCATCCATGTCAGCAAGAAGCATGATCAGGGTTCAATGACACATCCTGCTGTCAGAAAGACTCCAGTGAGGGGAGAGAGATCCAGGGAGAACCCTGTAGGGTCAACATTCAGCCCCCAGGTCTGAGGTTCCCCACCCATTTAGCCTGATGCCTTGTCTAGTCTTTCATTATTAATAGCCCATGTTTTGCATTGCTTTCTGTCACCTTCGGCTCCACTGATGTTAGATTTTGTGTTGCGCATAGGATGGGAATTAGAAAGAAGTATAACTGGGAGGGGCAGCGCTAATGGGGTAGATATCTCCTGCATTCTATTGTGAACAAAATAGATTAATACAAACCTTTTATAAAAAAAAGCCTTATTGTGACAAGGAGATATCATGGCGGGTTAAGAGAATGCACATGGCAGAGCAAAAAGTGAGCATTATACTCAAATTAATTTGGCTGAGCCTGGCACCGGGAGTGAAGTTTCTGTACAGCTGAAATACAGAAGTGACCTTAAAACAGAGATGGGGAAACTGCAACCTTCCAGATGATCTCCCACCAAACCCAACTTGCACACCCAATGGTCAAGGATTATAGGACTGACATGTTAAGAGGGCCACAGGATCCCCAGCTCAGTCTTAAAACATGTCGGAACTGAGCTGCATTCAGCTTTTCAAGCTTCAAGGAATTGACAGTTGTTTTCTACCTGCTGAACTCAATTAAAGGTGTGTATCTAGAAGCAGGAGTGGGTGTGGGCTTTTCTGCTAGAGTGAGATCTGCTTCCCCCTTCCTTCACAGAACAGAAACAGAACCTGGACCATAATGAAAGACATGATGAACAGACATTGCTTACAGTCAGAGTTGACATAGCTGGAATCAGAAAGGATTTCCCTCAGCAGGTGTCATGAACCTGTATTGAGGTCTCTCCACTTACCGTATTTTGAGTCATCATCTGGAGCTATTTGTCTGCACAGACCTTGTCTAGTGCACCTTATCACTCTATAACATGTTGAATGGATTAATTGATTGATTAATCTGTATTGAACTGATGTGCAGGTTATTCTGGTGTGAGGAGAGGTTTTTCTTCTTCAACTCTTGCTGGCAATTTGCACTAGATCTCTTTATCTGGCAGGTAGGCTAACTCTACGCAGACCAGGGGTAGGCAACCTGCGGCTCATGGGCCACACGTGACCCATGGGGTAGTTTAACCGGCCCCCGAACTGAGCAACCCACTCAATGAGTCCCCATGCGCGGCGCTAAACTGGTGCAGCGCAGCGTGGGGACTCACTTCTGCGACGATGGAAATCGCATCTGCACCGCTGCTCACACGCGCCCACAATCCAGCCCACGGACGGATCTCCGCTGGAGTGAACCGGCCCAGGCAAGGTAAACCTTGCCAACCCCTGACATGGACCAATGCTGGGTCTCTTTTGTCACTGACAGGAACAAAGAAGGCACTGCTTTCTGGCTGATGCAGAATTAACTTCACAAAGCTGTCAAGCACAAATGTTGTGACTCTGTACCAGAGACCTGTCTGAACAACTTCAGGACAGTTGGGGTGTCAGGCCACTCATTCTTGGATTACCTGCCGAGTCACAGCAGTAATCCCCAGATCTGATTGGTTTGTTCTGTTTCTTAGTATTTGCTGACACATAGATTTTGCCCAATGAAGCAGACAGCTCCCAAGCACTTCAAAGCATACAAGGGATGAATCACCATGGCTACAGAAATCCCTCCTATAATGGGATGTCTACTTCGAACTCACCAGCCTTTTATTTGCATCTGACTGACACTAAATGGATCTCCTGCACAAGCAAGGTTTTTTTGTACCAAAAGTCACTCAAGTCAAGCTATATAAGGCAAATATAATATATTGCTGGAGCATGAAATTTTGAGGACACAAACTTGTCCACACATTAGAATTTAAGCAACGTGCAGCCTGTGCAATAGTTACTGCATAGTTGATGTGCCATGTTGGGGTCTGTGAACCAAATACCGGTAGCTATACCTAAATGAACTGAGGACCACCTCTGCTGCATTATTTCCAGTCTCCAGAAGCCAAAATACATAGAGCAGTATTCAGTCAAGTTTTACTCAGAGCAGACCCACTGAAATGACCGTGACTCAGTTAGGACCATTAATGCCAATGGGTTTACTCTGAGTGAAACTTCCTTGAATATCACCCATAGAAAAACTGCAGAGTGTAGAGCTGGCAGTCATATCTGGTAATATCTTTCTATGGGGTTGCACCTAACTTTTATTATTTCTAATTAAGGCATTTATACCCTACGTTTCAGTTTCAAAAGCCTACAAGGCTTTTCACAAAACAGAACCAATAATGGTAACAGTATAAAAGCACACTTAAAATGCTACAGCTGATAAAAGCAGCAGTTAAAAAGATCTTAAACACCATTTAAAGCATGGGAGAATTAAGATGGGCTTCAGGTGTCTGACAGAAAATCATGATAGTGTCAAGTGAACATGACCAGGCAGTGTTTACTTTGGCCACAAACACTAAAACGGCCCCTTCAGCTAACAAAGACAGCAATGACTCCCCAAGATTGACTTTAGATACTCAGGTCTCAGGCATTTAGGGCTTTGGTTTCGCTTTGGGATTTTCTGAAGGCAAGAGAGCAGAACTGAGCTTGCCATAGTGTACTGTGACAAAGGTGCAGGGACATGACTTTTTCTATAAAGTGGAATAGTTGATGTCCATATATTGTAACCCTGAAGGGAAATTAAGTTGAGACAGACATTAGTAAAGCCCAACGGTTGAGTTTTCATTCCACCTTAATCTCTCAAATGTACCACTATAATATAGTGGTTGTCAACTGGTCATTTGTAGATTTAAGCTGCCACTGCCATTTTCAGTGAATGTGTGGAAGAGGACCATGCCAACCAGCCCCACCCCAATATTGCCACTCGTAATCATCAATCTTGCATAAACTGGTAAACCTCATGTCAGAATAAAAAGGGAATCGGCACTCATCCAAACTCTTTCTACAGTAAACATAGATAACACTCCCTTTAGCCATCCACATCTGAATGATCTGTCAATTACTTTAATAATGCTCTAACTAGATATACATCTTCCCACAAACACACAAATAAAGTGAAAGAACACAAACAGAACTTTAAAAAGGAGATTGCCCAAACAGATATAAATGGGATGGTTGTTGCCTTTTAAATGTCTGTTCTTTTTGATCTGCCATCAAGAGACTACTAAGAGAACACCTCCTTTCCTGCTTCTCTTAACTGAGATCAGAGTGATGTTAATGAGTGGCCTAGGAAGCTGAGACTCTAGCTGTGTCAAACTTGCAGTCTCTTAAAAGGTCCGGGCTAGCATTACATACTGTCAGCATTGTTAGATTTAAAACAGGAATTCAGCACACTGCATCATTACTACAGATTCCTCTAGGGCACTTTTTGACATCAACACATGTCTGATTCCCTACTCATCATACCACAGGAAGAATAAATAACAAGAATAGAGGGTCTTGCAAGAAAATCAAGTACAAACTTTGGTTACAGTTCAGTTTGTTTGGAGCAAGGCAAACCATGAAGTCAGGTTTACACGTAACACCAAGACAAGCCATGGTGTAGCTCTCAGGAAGTGTGACAGCAGCAGGATCAGGGGAGAACTGAAGTGGTTGTGATTTTTATCATCAGGCACCAGTACACATGCTTGTTCACAGTAAGACATAGTCTGGCATCCCATTATGTGCAAAGACCATAGTCAATGACAACATTTCCAGCAGCAAAAGATTTATTCAACATCATGTTTCAATCATCTGAAAGTGACAAATGTAACTTGCATGTAACCAGCTGCAGTTTATTCAAACCATTTAATCTTTGACTTCAAACAGCTTAAAGCAGAAATAATGATGTCTAGTGAGCTTGGGTGAGATGGTTTGATGTAATGTGGCTAGCCTGGGAATTCTGATGTATCCTATTTATGGCTGAAATTACTTTCTTCTGTGAAGCAACACTGGTCACATACAAACACACAAATCTACTTACAAGAAGAACCTGTTTTTTGAATGCATGCATAATTTTACAAATTACTACAACACTGGAAAAAATGCTGGAGAAGATAACAATGTTATAGAACACAACCTTATATTTCACTCTCTAATATTTTAAGGTCCTCGAGCAGTTCTCGGGCCAGGATTTGTAGATCTGCATTGCGGCTTTTTGACAGCATATGGATACGTGGAAGTGGCAGAGAGTCACGTATTTCAGGAGCTGACTTGGTTAAAACATCTGGCTCTAAAATCACAGACTGGAGAAGCCGTAGAACATGAAGACATATTTCTGGATCTGGATCTAAACGTGAAAGACAAAACTAACTAAACCGATTATCATAATTTATAAAAGAACAGACTTCTCATTGAGCACAACAAATGAAGTTTTTCTACATCCAACTTTCATTTTCTCACTATTAAATGGAGTCACATCCATTGTCCCTGGCTCCTTCCTAATGTTCCTGTTGATTCTGTGCATTTTTTGGAATGTGTGAACAAGGACCAAATGCACAGTTGTCGGCATGTAAGCTATTCCACACAATTGGGAATCCTGTTCATGCAGCGTTCGGGATCACATGGAGGAGCTGGACTGCCTCCCCATTCAGACTTTTCAACAAACGCAGAGATCAGGAAGATGGAACCTGTGGGTACCATGACATAGGGGAGGCCAACAAGTAGAGCTCTGCTTTTTCCTCCCCATGCTCTAAGTTGTCAGGAGGGGCAGTTGTGAAAGGGGCTACGATGTTGCTGTATTATTTCCAATGTAGCATAAATACTTGCAGAACTACCAACTTGTACCTTTTGTTTATTGTTTACCAGGACACTGTTTTTCAACTGGTATGTTACAACACAAAACTAGATCACAAGCTACCGGGTTTCCAAAGCAATGCCACTTTGTAACAAACATTTGTTCATTTAAAATATTAATACAGTCGTACCTTGGTTCTCAAACAGAATGCATTCCGTTCGACTCCCGGTACCGTTAAAAAACCAAGCCGCACCGGACATTCAGCTTCCGAAAATCGTTCGAAAACCGGAACGCTCACTTCCCAGTTTCGATCGTTCGGGAGCCCATTTGTTCAAGAGCCAAGGCGTTTGAGATCCAAGGTACGACTGAAGCTGCGTTTCTGGACAAAGTCCACCCAAGGCAGTGAACAATGTAAACGTGAAACTACAATTACATTAAAAACTAGAAAATTAAGATAATAGAAAGATACATTAAAATATAAATTTAGGTAGTACAAAACAAGTGTAAAAGTGGCAGCAACAAATCAGAATAATGTTAAATAAAAACACATCTGCAGAAAGACACTTGAATCAAGTAGGTTTCGAAGTTGTTTTTTTTTAATAATACAACTGAAGCGCACAACTTTACACCCTCTGGTTCCACACAGCAGCAGCTGCTACTGAGAACCCTTGTTCCTAAAACCTGCCAATCTGACCAATCTTCAAGGTGGTCCAACAAGTCAATGACAAAAGCTTATGCAGGTTGAAATGGGCATAACCTGGCCCCAAACCATTTCGGACTTTTGACGGTCAAAACCCACACTTGGCTTTCAGCCCAGAAATGTATCCATATCCAATGCAACTGACACAAAATTTATGCAGTATACTATGGATGCCTAGCAAAAAAAAAGCACCCAAGCTGCTGCATTCTGTACTAGCAGAAATGACCAGGTCAACTTGAAAGGCAACACAGAGTACATTACGGTAGTGCAGTTTCCACTACAACACCAAATGCACCTCTCAGGGAAAAAGTGTTTCTGAACTGTGCTAGCTAAGGTCCGCATGAAACAATACAATATCCTCCCCGCAAAGAACTGGTGATGAAACATTTTGGGTGATTAAAAATATATATTAATAATTTAAAGACAATAGTCTGGATGCTTGCATGAGCTCATGAGTAGGAGCTGCCTATAAAAGCTGACACAATTTTAACAACCTACCGAAAATCTACCTTAACATCACTGACATGAACTGTACCGTATTTGATGTCATTTGCGTTCAGTCACTAACAGAAGCAACTGATAAGGCAGAGAGTTATTGTAGTCACATGTGTCATTAGGAGTATACTCACAGATGAATGGGGTTTAAGTAATTGAATTACCTCAATGCTAAACTGTTAATCTGCAATCGGCTATGGAAGTGTGGTGTGAATTCAACTGACAGGTGCTTGCAACATTCTTTAGTCATCAAAGACATAATTTATCAAGCTGACAAGTAACGGGTACCAAGTTCAAGTATTACTAATTTACAAGCTTTTTTCATCATTCTACCCACAGTCTTTATAACATTTTAGTATAATTTCATACGAGCAATATGTGAGCTGGCCACTGACTGCATGCTTAAACCTACAGTCTTTATGTACAAACCTGGAACTAAGTCTCATGAAATTCAGTGGCCTTTTTTCAATGTAAAGCATATCATGAAGCTGAAACGCAGATTGCTGTCGTAGGGAGTATAAAGTTACAACAGATATCTCTTTATTGCTTAATTTAAATGGGGTGGGAGGCTGCACTAGCAACAGGCTAAGTAATTAACAAGAATTGCACAGGTTAGAAACAATTGTGGCTGTGGTGAAGATTTGGCAGAGAACCATCAGGGAAATGGGTGGAAAGAGGGAATATTGGCAGTAAATCTCCCTTAGACTGGGAAGTCCTGCTCTGGGGTATTTTCATTATTTTTCTGTGCTCTGTCTTGTGCTTCCCTGCATTATTGTGCCTTTAGAATGTGAGTTTTCAGGGAGGAACACCTATGTCAAAAACACTTATGAAACTTGAGTCCTGGAGAGAATTCCACACACACAAATCTAACTAGCAGTAAACTAAACCTCCTTTTACAATAAATTAAGGGCTGACACCAATACTTAGTACAGAAAAGAAGCTTCCTGAAATATATTTGTAGTGAGTCAGGTCTCATTGCTGCACAATGGGTAAGTTGTTGCTATGCTACTGAGAAATACCACACACCAAGCCAGCCCAAGCTGGTGGGGTGCTTCTCTTCTATTTGCTAATGACAGATTATTTCATCACTGGGAAATGTAAGAGCTGATGTGAAGAAGACCCCACCAAACTGCACAATTTGGAAGTTTCAAGCATTTCCTCAAGCAATGTCCCAAATCTAATATGGGTAGGTACCATATATACTTGAGTATAAGCTGACCCGAATATAATTTTAGCACAAAAAAACTGGGAAAACTTATTGACTCACGCCACAAACCTGGTGGTGGTGGTGGCAGCGGCTTAGGAAGAACAAGCAGCCCGAAAGGGCTCCTTTTGGGCCGCTCGTCCCTCCACCGCCACCTCTGACACTCGCAAGAGCAGGCATAGGAGCTGCAATTGGGAGAGGCCCAGCGCAGCGCAGCCCCTCTCCCAACCGCTGCTCCTGTGTCTGCCCTTGCAAGAGGCAAGCAGCGGCAGAGGAAGGGCTCCTTTCGGGCTGCTCGTCCCTCCACCGCCTGCCTCACTCGAGTATAAGCCGAGGGGGGCTTTTTCAGCATAAAAAATGTGCTAAAAAAGTCGGCTTATACTTGAGTATATACGGTAGCTGTGTTAGATGCGTTTTATGACTGTATGCAGTGGAATCTAGACAGAATGCGGTGCTGAGGAGCACTAAAAAAAAATGGATTTGTTGTGTGTCAAACCTCAGAGGGCAAGTCTTGATAAAAATATTTGGAAATGCCTGGTCTATTGTATTACCTATGTGATTTAAGTCCTGCTTTGGCATTGGCTGGGGGAACCACACAGCTATTTTGGAGGTAAGCAGGCCTCTCTCAGCAGTCAAGAATCAAAATTGAGAGATTTTCTGTTCTTTGAAATGCAAGTCTCAAATCATAACAAACAGTCAATATGAGGTATGTCTAAGATATATTTTGCACCAGTGCCCCTTGTCACATTTCAGTTCAATTCTGCTAGTCCCCTCCCATGGAGACCTGAAAAGTCCAAGCCCTATCACTCTGCAATAAGCCGTAATACATTTTAACTTGGGCTTGCTTTTAAAAGCTGGGTGGCAAGAAGATACTGTGGAATTTATTGAAATAACGTATTTAATACTTTTATAATAATATATAACACTTTTATAAATATTTATAGATTTTACCAAGTGTTGATTTTAGAATTGATACCTATCTTAAGACTGAATAACGGAGAAAGTTATAAACTAAATGAAAGTGAGAATCTAATAAATAAAATATAGCTGAAGCCGGAAGTTAACAAGCGCAGAATCATAACTTTTCCTTTTGCCCTTCAGGACAAATGTTCAGACTTATCTTTCCATCAACAGTTGCAGTGTTTTTGTTTTTAAGAAGATGTCAAGCCATTTAATTAAACAATAGATTACATCAAATAGTTTCAAGCAAGAACAGCTTCTTTGTTCTAACATTGCATTTCAAGGGCATGGTCTAGATCCTTAATTTTAATAACAACTGACTTTTAAAAACCCCAAGCCTGAAATTGATTAACTAATAGCTCAATCCTATGTACTTTTCTCACCATAAAGTCTCATCAAGTCCAATGAGAGGCCCTCCCCAGTAAGAGTGGACAGGATTTCAGCAATGCATAAATGAAGAATGTGTGATAGTTTTCTATATGCATAGGATAATCAGCATACAAACCTTTTTAGCAAGAGTAATCCCGCTTATACAACTCATCCTTCCATTCTCCATTCTCTTGCCTATCACATCTTAAGTTCCAAAATATGTCTTTTCTTACATGCTATACAAGGTGTTTTGATAAACAACAAGGAGCTGGTTTATTTCCATTTAGCTAATATACTGACATTTGTTACACAGTGAAAACATGTGTAGCACAATCTAGTACCATATTGCATTCATAAAGGTCTTACCATTCAGGAGCCACCAGAGTAATGGAAAGAACCCTGGGCTTTCACTGATGTACTTCAAGCCTTTCACATTGATACTGACATTGTATAAGGACATCAGCATCAGTCTGTAAGAAAAGTTTAAAAGGGGAATGAGTATATGGATTTGCATCCCACTACAAAAGCTGCAAACCATGTTAAGAACACAAGCCTCAGGAAGCTTAGCACATGCCTCACATTTAAAAAGCAAAGACTGAATGGATATATCAGTATTAATATAATCCTGTATGTTCTTTTTATTCATTTTGTAATAATGTAAAGAAACCTGGCAGCAGTCAAATCCTACTGAACTAGCTGGAGGTGTTCATATGAACACAGCCTTATATGATCACACAACACATTCAGTGAAATCCTCTTAATTGAGACTCCTCAGCGGATAGCCTATCATCCTGATTAAGTGCTTGTCCTCCTGACAAACAGAAAAGGGCACTTAAAAAAATTAGCCTGACAAGGCTTAATTGAAAATCCTGTCACAAATGTAACAAATTCCAATTCAATTTTATCCTTCATTCATTCTCTTCTTTTTAGCTTCAACTTTAACTTTATTATCAGCTTGTCATGTCTCTAACAAACGTATATGGCAAACACATCAATGCCTAACTCCAGCTGACCCTTCTTCACGAACAAAGCTGTGCCTCTCTCACGGCCAGATAGCCTGTATTAGATTAAACTTCATAATAAAAGATGTGCCCCATTCCCAAAATTCACTGCCAACAATGTTCCTGAAGACCCCTGTAACATCAGAACCTAAATAAACTAAACTAGGTACTTACAACGTTTAGGGCTGGGTGATATCTGGTTTTCAACATCACGATATATCACCAGCTAAAACACTGTGATATATTGATATATCATGATGCCCCAAGTAAGGATGGAATTATGTAGAGGTGAACATAACTTCATATTACTAATTTGCTGAGACACTTGAGATCCAAGATGGCTTGACCCCACCACCTCTTTCAGGGTTCTTTTTGTTTTGTTTTGTTTAAAAAAGCTTGATTTTTTTGTATCTGGCATTTTTTTCAACTGACGTGTTTTGCAAAGAGAATAGGGTCTCTAAATGTCAGGACTTTTTGAAAATCTGTTGTTGTCTTCCTTCTTCACATTTGTGAATAAAACTTTTTTATCCTTAGGTACTACAAAGACAAGCTCTGGAGCCCCACATTAGATACTCTTGCTGAAAAGTCTGCAGTGAGTAGAGACGGATCCCTGAAGCTCTTTCTATAAGCTATGGCCCTGAACCAGGGGTAGGCAACCTAAGGCCCATGGGCCGGATGCGGCCCAATAACCTTCTCAATCCGGCCCGTGGATGGTCTGGGAATCAATGTGTTTTTACATTTTATTTAAAATGCATCTCTGGGTTATTTGTGGGGCCTGCCTGGTGTTTTTACCTGAGCAGAATGTGTGCTTTAATTTAAAATGCACCTCTGAGTTATTTATGGGGCATAGGAATTCATTTGTTATTTTTTTCAAAATGTAGTCTGGCCCACCACATGGTCTGAGGGACGGTGGACCGGCCCACGGCTGAAAAAGGTGGCTGACCCCTGCCCTGAACCATCAGATCTATCTGACAGGCACACAGGTACACCAGCCTAGTAAAGACAGAGGAGGTTCTGGAGGCCTGAAACACCACAGCTCTGCAAAAGGCCTACTGGAAAGACTAACAGCACTCCTGTTATCCAGCTCTACATTCCTGGACTAAGTAGCAAGGGGTCAGAGCCATCATTAAAGATTTTTTCTGCCTAAGCAGCTTGTTTCTCTTGGATTTGCTGCCCGGCTTACTCCATCACCTGTCCTACCTAATTTCAGTACAGAGGAGTCAAGAAAGGTGAAAGGCAGATTCATTCAATAGACCTTTTTTGTTTGATAAAGAGCTCTAGCTAAAACCCTGCTGTCTCCTAAGAGACAGGAAACAGACTGGTCCTGCAAGGAAGCTCCTCCTTTGGGAGGAAGTCATCAATCTTAATCCTGACTGTTGTCATCCCACATGGAGCAACTGCCAAGTATTCTAGTCTGTTATTCTGCTTCTGAAGGAGAACAGACTCACATGACATGCATTCTTCTAAAAACTTATGTCCACCACTTTGAAGTTCACATAATAAGAATATATGATCTGAATGTTTGAGCAATATAAATAAAGAGTAAAATTCCAAGATTACACAAAGACAATAAAACAACTTCTACTATTCGAAATCTGTGCTAAATTTTTGTGAAAAGAAAAGCTTTTTCTCTCCCAGTTATCAGCTTTCAATCAGGACAGCAAACCAGGGCTTATCTGTTGTGAGGTTGAGAAGAAAATACTCTTAAAAGGACTTTCCCACCATCACCTCAGATGAACAAGTTAGCCTTTTATTTACATTTCAGAAAGGCCAAAGCATATTTTGTTGAATTACATAAAGTCACCAACTATGCCATTATTTCTGAAGTGACACTACTCTTGTCAAACCACTTGTTACTGTTTACACAGCACTCTGAAAATATACACAGTGGATAAGTGCTATGCTCAGTCAGCTATTTTCAAAAGCCTCCAGAAATGTTTCATAACACCGCTTTGCTAAATTGTACGCTTCCTCAACCTCACACAATGAGATAATAAAATTTTAAATTATGCTTCTTCTGTTACGACAGGAATTTATTCCTTCCAACTTAAAATTTTCCCTTAAAAAATAAATGGTTGAGAATCAACATGAAAAACAAAACACAGCTGTCATTACATTATACTGATCTGCTTTATATTACAGTATTGAGTCTCATTGGCTTTTGTAGATTTTGCTCTCAAATGCTCTGGTAAGCCACCTTCACCATAAGAGTGGTGGGTCCAAAAATATTTTCAGATTCTGTTGCTAGTATCTGCGCCTTTGGTCTATGTTCTTCTTTGGTCTCTGATACTTCTGAGCCATGGTGGCATCTTGCCTTAAGCTTTGGATTGAATGCAATCCCAGGGTGAGGTGGAGAGGCTGAGCCTTGGATAATTCACCTGCCCTGTACAAACTGGTATGGCATCCACATTTTCTCTTTTTCATAACATTTCTGGACAAGCTTGACATAAAGGTGGATAGTATTTGAATTCATATGAAATACTTCTCTGGTAGGCTTTGTAGTGTGGATTCTGCCACTGGCACACCTGTAATATGACCTGGGGTCCCTGCTACTATTCCAGTGGGGGGGGGGCGAGGAGAGGGAAAAAGGACAGGGATCTGCCATGTTCAGGTTGGAGATGCTATCTGAAGCAAAGGGGAAAGGAAGCAAAAAAAATTACCTTGCATTCCACCTTGATAGGCTTCAAGATGCTTCAGTCACTACAGATACAAAATTTCTTTCCCACATCATGTTGCATCATTCCACAACCCCCTTTGGTTGCGGGGCTGTGGCTGGAGTGGGCTCTATCAGGGCCTCAAAGATTGTCTATTCAGCAGGTGCCGGGCCCCCTATGTAAGATGGGGATTAGGCAAAGAGACCTCAGCTTTTGCAACTCTCTCTGTTTTCTAAATCTATTGTCCAGAGCAGAAATGTGAAAATGAAAATAGCTTTGATGGCGATCCACTCAAATCTTTCTCCAAGTTAGGAGAAAAAATGGGAAAAGAGAGGAAATCACATCCTTCTCCAGACCTTCACATTCATTCCTGCTTATCATATTCCAGAGGAGGGCCATATCGTGATACAAAAGGATCTCTTGCAGTGTCTGCTGTTCAGTATCATTAACCCATGTAAAATTATGTAACATTTCTTACAGTGCAAGGGATTAATACTTCTTGATATGGTCTTTCAGTCTGTTTATCAGTAGTATCAGTAGATAACAAAACGGATTAAAAGTGACGTAGAGAAACATGGCTGTGCTTTGTGTTTTCCTTTCAGCTGTTTGTTTTGTAGGGAACTGAGGGATTGGTTATGGTGAACTGAAAAAGTAAAGTAGTAAAAAATACTAACAGAGGGAAGAAGAGTTTAAACATCTTCTGCTAAGCTGTTCAAAGGGCAAAGTTGTCTGCCAAAGCAAACAGCCTGGGAGTTGATCCCTATTTCTTCAGCACCACCTCCTATCATCAACTGCTCTTATATTTGCTATACTACAAAACTATATCTGTACTTTAAAAAATGTTCAAACGTTTTAATAAGGTATCTCATTTTACTTATCTCTTCAAATATAAGTTTTTCTGGGGCTAAAAAAATACAGATTTCTGACCAGCACTAGTTCTGTCTAGAAATGCTAACTTACGGTAAGTGTTTTACAAAGCCTGGAGCACCATCTGGTGGCCATCCTTTGTGACAACATATAGAGACAACTGAAATTTATATGGCGTATTTTCAGTAGCAAACAAGACAAAGCTGGATTTTAATGTATTTGGAGCTACAGACTAAGGTACAAATCCTCAATCTTCCCTGCCTAGGAGTTACATATCTAAACAGCTTATTAAGGAAGTAATACAGAAAGCCTCTTTACCCATTCATAAACTCTTGCACAAATGTGTTTGGTTTGCTGCTCCTTCACCCAGCAAACTGACAGAGGCACATCTCTAAGGATGTCAGTTCTGAAACTTTCCAGAGATTTGGATTTGATCTTTTGGGCTGACTGCGAGGCTCAAATGCAAGGATGGCCAAAGTACTTGCTATAATTTTATCCCCATGTTCAATATGCTATGACATCTACAATGCTTGTAAGGCAGATGCTCTACTGCTACAACCCTTCCCCCCAGTGGGAAGGGTCAAGGGGAAGAAGTGAATAGGACAGTGCACACACAACAGCAACACCAATCCAGTGCTCCTGCCAGTACATTCACCCTGCCACTTCACCCATTCCACTCTTCTTCCCCATAAGCAGCAGCAACACAGCTGTCAGGTAAGTGCTGCTGCCACACCACACCATCCACTAACGACTGCACCCTGGAAACCCATTGTCTTCTGTCAATAAAGATGACTAGCCCACTCTCGTAGTGTCTTCATAAACCTTACCTGGGAGCCTCTCTCATGTTACTCATGACCAATGTTAGTGCACACAAGAAAGCAGAGGCATTTGTATGGTAAGGTAAAGTAAAGGTACCCCTGCCCGTACGGGCCAGTCTTGACAGACTCTAGGGTTGTGCACCCATCTCACTCAAGAGGCCGGGGGCCAGCGCTGTCCAGAGACACTTCCGGGTCACGTGGCCAGCATGACATCGCTGCTCTGGCGAGCCAGAGCCGCACACGGAAACGCCGTTTACCTTCCCGCTAGTAAGTGGTCCCTATTTATCTACTTGCACCCGGAGGTGCTTTCGAACTGCTAGGTTGGCAGGCGCTGGGACCGAACAACGGGAGCGCACCCTGCCGCGGGGATTCGAACCGCCGACCTTTCGATCGGCAAGCCCTAGGCGCTGAGGCTTTTACCCACAGCGCCACCCGCGTCCCTATTTGTATGGTAGGCAAGTATTATTATCCTCCATACTAAAGATACAGAGGGAGGGAGGGGTTAGGGGTTAAGTCTAACAGCAGCTTACCTAAACTATAGACTCCCCACTTAACAACTCATTTTAGTTCACAGCACTTTAAACATTCCACCACACTATATATCATTCTTGACTATATTAGATTGTTAAGACAACAAGTTTCATTCTAAAAACATCCAATCATCATACACTTTAAGTTTTGTGCAGCATCCAAGCTTCATGTCTCCCAGAAGTTGCATCATTGTGTCCAACAATACTTGATTTGAATTAACTAGGAATTCACGACCACATGCTAAAGCAGCAACATCTACAAAAGAGAACACACAAAAAAACCCCATAATTTAAAGAGAGAAGAATTATTATTCAGCACAATTTTGTAAGCTAACAGCACTACTGAAAATTCTGTACAGTAAATGTTGGGAAGGCTATGGGAAGGTTATTTCTAGAAAATAATCCCCCACAAGACAACAATAACGATGTGCTGGTTTTGGGTGCTATGTTTCACTACAGCATCTCCTAGAGATTAAAAAAATCGAGAAATGTTGTAGCTATGGAGGAAAACCATGGGCTGAGAGGGACAAATTCTGCAGAAACCTGAAATATAAGCACAACCCACTTCCTTATCAAGCCTAGTTGTAATGAGTTTTTACAAATGTTATTATGTAAAATAACACTGTTTTTGCAAATATTATGAACAATAAAGTACATACATAATTCATATAAATATATCAATCACACCTGACTAAAGTGTATTTAAGTATTATTTCACTGTTTGTAAAAGTTATTACAATCCTCACAAATGCAAAAGCCTACTTGAGGTATAAAAATAAATAACAAAAACATTACAATAATGTTTACATTGCTAATTTATATAAAAATATTCCTATATGTCCCCCACTAAAGAGTAGTATTGGGCTAGGTCTTGCACTTTATTATTCCAGTAGACTAATAGAGGATAAACAGATTCCACTTTTCAATACATTAATTATATTTTTGTCTGCCTTCCTTTACTCTTATGAAGTTTGTTAATTTAGCTTACATGGTTAAGGCTGTTTCTGAGGTTATAAAAAGCCTGTGTAGGATTTGCATGCCATGGACAGCTTTAATTTGAGCGGTGTGGGTGTCCCAGCTGCTTCACAGGCCTTTTGCAAGCCCTGAGGGATTTGCTTCGAGTGCTGGGGGAGAAGCAACAGGATAGCTTCCCCATCACTTCATGGTTACAGGATACGCTCTTAAGAACATAAGACGATCCTGCTGGGTCAGGTCAATGACCCATCCAATTCATCATCCCGTTCCCACAGTGACTGACCAGATGCTTGTAGAAAGCCTTCAAGCACTCTGCCTACTTCCTGGGTAGAGAGAGAAGGATCTGTGGGGTGGGGGTGAAAGATACACTTTTGGATAGAGACAGAAGGATCTGCGAGGTGGGGCAGGGAAATGTTCCTGTATTGAGAGAGGAAAAGGATCAGCAAGGTGGGGAACAAAAGATGCTAATGGAGAAAAAAAGTGTGTACACTGGGGTGGGGGGGAAGGGGAAGTATGTATGTGTAGCTGTTTGGATGTAGTGTGAGTGACTGAGACATATGTTTCTAGCCTGTATATATGTGGTGTTTGCATGCACTGGGCAGTGCAAGTGAGTGTGAAGTAGAGTGAATCTGTCACGGGGGCAACGTTTCCCTAGTTCTATTTAAAATCATGCATCGGTTTTATTATCCTACACATAAGAAGCAATTTACAGTGGTACCTCAGGCTAAGTACTTAATTCGTTCCAGAGGTCCGTACTTAACCTGAAACTGTTCTTAACCTGAAGAACCACTTTAGATAATGGGGCCTCCTGCTGCCGCCACGTGATTTCTGTTCTCATCCTGAAGCAAAGTTCTTAACCTGAAGCACTATTTCTGGATTAGCGGAGTCTGTAACCTGAAGCGTATGTAACCTAAAGCTTATGTAACCAGAGGTACCACTGTACTCAATATTTGTTCTCAAGCAGGAAGTCATTAATATGGGGAGGTCAGTTTTGCTAAATGCTACAGCTAAACTACTAAAAGTTACTCTGAAGTATATCAGCTCAGAAAAAAGTCTTTTGAAAGGTAGAAACTTTAAAAAAAAAATGCTAACTTATATATGATGTGTTTCATTATTCCTATGACATTCCAGGACAAACTTACTTGTAACAATCCCTGCCAAACCTAACACAAACTGACTTTCATCAGAATCCATGTCTTGCTGTTTGATATCTTCACTTAATGATCGCACAAAACTCTCCATAGTCTGTCCAGCAATGCTAAAAAACTTTATAGCTTTACTCTGAAAATTCATAAGGAAAAATTACTACTTTATGGTTATGAACTTATGAGTTTTTAAATAATGGTTAGTTTTTTTCAGTAGGTAAAACTCAATGGCACTATGATACTGATCTGCACAGAACATTACCAAGACTCCTCTATTAAGACAAATGTTTTTCAGTGACTTTAACTCTCCTAGCAACTGTAGTAAGAAGAGTTTAACTAGGAAAATAATGTCTACAAACATTATGAAACTAGGCATCAGATTAGTAGGATTCCAACATATTATTGAGATGCCATTCAGTGCATACATCAAGAATGTAACCCATGTTCAAGAGGAGCAGCAGAACAGGTGGTTTCACCTATGTACAGAGCACAAACATTTCCAGATGTGTAGCTGTGTTAGTAGCAAAAACAGCGAAGGATCCTGTGGCACTTTATTTCCTTTCATTAGTTTATTCATTCTTGAGATTTATATCCTGCACAAGAGGTCCTTGGCAGGTCACAACTCTATAAAATATAATCTTAGAAAACAGAAACCTAAATCAACCTGCAATGCAGCCTTTCTCAACCTTGGGTTCCCAGATGTTCTTGAACTACAACTCCGATCATCACTGACCATCTTATCTAGGAATGATGGGAGTTGTAATCCAATAACATCTAGGAACCCAAGGCTGAGAAAGGCTGTGCTAATGTATTCAGATGGCCTATCCAAAGGCCCAGAGGACAAGAAGCTAGTTCCAAAAGTTAGATTTATGAAAAACTAATAAATAATATCAGGGCATAAATGTGTGCCATTATATATGCCACTAATCTTCTTGTTTCTGTGCAGGGGACAGCACCTCAGATAAAGAAAGAAAAAACCCCAAAGTGCATGTGCCAACAGAGACAAGCTGCTCAGGTTGTGACAGAAAAAGCAACAAGGGAAATGTATTATACCACTTAACTTCAAAGGAATTCAAGGTGCCATACAGGGTCATCTATCCACCTGTCCTCCTAATTTAAGCTTCACAACAAGCCAGGCCAACAGATAATGTAACCAAGTGACACCCAGTAAGCTTAATGGCAGGGTGGAAATTTGAAACTGGGTCTCCCTAGTCCTAATTTGATTATGCTAACCACTACACCATATTAATATGCTGCAGCAGTTATTGTCTTACACATAGCTGTTGAAAAAAAATTGTCTTACACATAGCAGTTGGGAAATTATGGTTTGAGCTGGGTAAACCTAGCACATAGACTGAATTTGTCATATATAGTTCATTCACAGATTACAATTACTGTGGGTTCATACATTTTGTATTTTCCCTAAGGAATTTTATTTTGAAGTCTGGATATTTATTCACAAATTAAAGTGACTTACAGTGGAATCCTATACACATCTACTTACCTGGTTGCTGATTTGGTACCAGGCCAGGTTCAAGTTTACTGTGTAAATTCACAAAGCCCTAAAAACATGAGCCCAAAGTCCCTTAAAGGCCACCTAATTCCTTATGCACCTTGATCACAGAGATCATGTGATGGGGCATTTTTGGTGGTGTCCTTTACATCTAGTTGGTCTTTACCAGAGACTGAGTCTTTAGTGTACTAGGTCCTGCTCGAAGGAAATCCTTGGCAACAGAAGTCTGGAAGGAGTTATCACTGCCTTTCAAAATACATCTTTGAAAACTGTATGTTCACAAAGGCATTTGGAATAGGAACTTTTAACCACTTTTCCTGGTGTATTGGAAGTTTTTAATGTTTTATGTTTTACAATGTTATATATATGCTGTAAGCCGCCCAGAGTGGCTGGGGATACCTAGCCTGGTGGGCGGTGTAGAAATACTACTAATACTACTAATAATAATAATGTAGCAATTTTAGTGTCTCAATCACAGTAAACAAATGCAGATTGTCAGCTGCTATATGGACATTCTAATCAGAATGACACAAAAGTAATTTTTTTTAAAAAATGTTTGAGTCAACGCTGTCATTTGTGTATAATACATAACAAATAAAGATCTCTGCAGTCACCGAACTTACACTTCCTAGAATACTTTTAACTGCTTCTTCATTGCTAGAGATACTCCACAACAACGTGCAAACTGCAGCACCCATTTCTGTACAGTATTCAGCTTGCTGCAATAATTGTTGCTTTGCCTCATTCAGCTGCTGCCGAACAGTTAATTTTTCCTGAAAGTAATAAAGCTCGTATGTGATTCATATTGGATTATATCAGACCGTTCTAATTAGATTTCTCAATAAGTTCCAAAGTCCTCTGAGCATTAAACAAAAAACAAAAAAACTTGGCTCTGGTGAAGTAGATCTGCTAAGATTTAAATTCTTCCTAAACTGTGGAATTCTCTCATATTTGCATACGTAGAAGACTTTTTGCTTATTTATATTTACATTTACATTCCATTTTCCTTCAAGGAGCTTGATATAGAACGCATGGCAAACTTAAGCATATTCATCAGAATTTCATCTCGCAGCTTCTATGGCAACATTACACAGTCATAAGAAGAAAAGAACAGTCTGGATAATTATATAAAAATAGATAGTAGCAATGTTCTCAAGCAAGTATTCTTGGTAATATAAGCCACAATTCTAACAATGTCTACTCAGAAGTAAATCCTACTGCATTCAGTGGGAATTATATTGTAATAGTTGGTTGGAGCATGGTGCTAGTAATGCCAAGGTTGCAGGTTTTATCCCCTGTAATGAATATTCCTGCACTGCAGAAGGTTGGACTAGACCATCCTCATGGTCCCTTCCAACTCTACAATTCTATTCCTAATGTAAATTGGGTTAGGATTACAACCTGAGCCAGGCAAAAGGTATGCTTTCCATTAGTGCAGCTCCCTCTTTGGCAAAGGGGCAAGCTTTTGTCTTTGGTACCACAAGGAGGTTTGGAGGGAAACAGAACTCAAAAGATTTGTTAGATCTCTCCTGAAAACTCTTGCCTGATACATCTTATGTAAACTAGTACACTTTTGATACAATTGTTCCTCTATCAGCGTGGTAAAAATGCATTCTCCATGTGAAGATGGAGTTACAACACCTGCAAATAAGCTATATAGAATTTAAAGGTAAGTGTGCATGGAGCTGCACATAAAGGAATGGGGAGGTGGATGAAGCAGAAATAGCAGACATTCCACAAACCTTGTCCAGAAAGGAAAAATGAAAACAATTCAAGAAATTACACTACAGAATTAATCCTAGCTAGAAAAGATCCAGTAACACTAAATTACCGCATTTTCCCCTCTATAGGACACACTTTTCCCCCTCCAAAAATGAAGGGGAAATGTGTGTGCATCCTATGGAGCGAATGCAGGCTTTCGCTGAAACTTGGAGAGCGAGAGGGGTCGGTGCGCACTGACCCCTCTCGCTCTCGAGGCTTCAGGCAGCTATCCGCAAGCCTTCTGAGTGCGGCGGGAGTTCCCAGCAGGCTCCAAAGGCTTGCAGATAGTAGCCTGTTCTGGGGGCGGGGGGCGGGGGAAGCTTGGGCTTCCCCCATCCCAGCCCTGCGGCTAAAAACAAAGCCACGTGCAGCTTCTGCCGCCTGGAGAGGTTGCGCGTGGCTAAAGAGGAAGCCAAGACAGCCAGTGGGATGGATCCCGCTGGCTGTCTTGGCTCTTTGGGGCGGGGGGGGGTGGAATAAAAAAAAATCTCCCCCCCCCAAAAAAAAACTAGGTGCGTGCTATGGTCCGGTGCACCCTATGGAGCGAAAAATACAGTAATTGAATCATTCCTGTGATATGCTAGCATGAAGATAAGACAGCAAACCAGCAGGAAAGTCCTGTATTGTAGGTTAATATACATGAAAAGTACAGAGGCAAATCCCACTAAAGTCAATGGCGTTTACTACCAGGAAAGTGACTGGAGGACTGTAGTCTAAAATGTCAACAACAGTTGCAATCAATAGTTACTTGGAACTCTCACTGAGCTCAATGTGAGTTGACATATGTTACAAACAGCTATGTTCTGATGGACCTCCACAGTGCTACTTAGAGCATCTGGAACCCTTAGTATGAACCATATATCCTTAACTGTTTCTGAACCAACACTCAGGATTGAAGATTTTTCACAATGTTGCATCCAAATGTAGCTTTAAATTTTTCGATATACTGTACAGCTGTAAAATTGCTTAAAAGGTGGAACTTACCTCCAAGTAATTTTGTAGCTGGCCAGAGAACAATTACATCAGAGATGGAAGAGGTTTCATGACAGAACCAAGCAATAACCCATCATGGGAAGGAGGCCAACTTTTCTTAGTCTCCGATTCCCATAAATATGTGAAACTTTCATTTCAGTTTTTTATATTCTGGGAAACACCTAAGCAAGAGTCAAAGATGCTCGCTCTCTCTCTCAGAACCTCTGTTTTACCAGGAACTCTGAACATGCTCTGAAATCCAAGAAAATACTCAAGCAGGTAACTGGCTAAGTTAGATAGTCTCTGCTGGTTTTATTTGTACATCTGTATGCGAGACTGTTGCCTTCCTTGTTTTCCTAATACAATTATTTAGCTTCATTGGCATTAAAAAGCAATTCTCCATAATTTCTCCCTGGAATCTTTTCCACGTGATGAATGGCATAGATGCTAATGTTATCCCTTGTTTACTGAGAATATTACACAAGATTTTGGGAAATTCTAAATCCACAGAACTCTGGAAAGATTAATCCAAAGCTTCTCTTTTGTTTTTTCTTATACCTCGGCTAGGTCTTTGCAGTAGGGCTCAGAAACTCCCCAAGCAACTTGTAGGATGTAACAGGCTACCATAAGACAGAATGAACCTTCTTTCATACCTCTTTTTGCAGGAAGCTTCTACAAAAAGAGGGGGTTGCCAGTGCAGTAAAGCATGCCCCCCCGACTGTCTCAACACGTATGGACATTGCACTTCTTCCTACACTTAGCTGGAGTTAAGTCCCACTGAACTTACCTCTGAGTAGGCATGTTTACGATTGCCCTTGTTAGAGGTATAGCACAATTATGTATGTAAAAAAAGTGGGTTTCAGCTAATAATCTACCTACCTTTCTTTCTTTCATACAATCTGCTTGGGCTGCTTCTAAACGGGCTTTATAGTGTTCACAATCCATTCTTAATTGCTCCACTTCAATATCTTTCCTTTCCACAACTGTAAAAAATGGAGGGCTCAAGTAAAACAATAAAAAGAAGAACAAAAATTCTCAAATACAGTGGTACCTCGGGTTAAGAACTTAATTCATTCTGGAGGTCCGTTCTTAACCTGAAACTGTTCTTAGTCTGAGGTACCACTTTAGCTAATGGGGCCTCCCGCTGTTGCTGCGCCGCCACCGCACAATTTCTGTTCTCATCCTGAAGCAAAGTTCTTAACCCGAGGTACTATTTCTGGGTTAGCGGAGTCTGTAATCTGAAGCATCTGTAAACTGAGGTACCACTTTACTATAATGCACATGTAACCACTAATCAGTAGCAATATAAAATGTGGCTAAGTGAAAAAGCTCAGATTCTGCCATGAGAAATATGTAAAGAAGGTGCTGGAGAGAAGCAGTGAAAAGGCGGGTGCTTAACCCTTTTCCTGCCAACCATTTCTCCACTCCAAATCACTATTCCCTCCCAAAGCTGTTTTTCCCCAGGGAAGATTTGCAACAGAGGAGCATCAGACAAGGAAAGGATTGGGCATTCCCTTATCTCTCTGACATTTTGAAATCCTCTTCTCACCCAACCACAAGTATTTTCTTTAGGTCAAGAATGAGTTAAACATTTCTATGTCCTATCTAACTTGGACCTCGATTATTCAACTTCCAGTTACTTCAAGAATATTCACCACCACCACCACAAACTTAAGTTGTTCGCTTGAAGCTGCTTTTATGGCATTAATGATTTTATAGCATTAATGACAGAACCTAAGAACTCACTTGTTTCAACAGCATCCAATTTCTGCAAGTTCTCCAAGATATCATAATTCAGTATTTTGGGCAAAATGTCATGTAGCTGCATCACTTCAGTAGTCAGCCTCTCCAAAGCTCTCTTTCTGACTTTAACAAATTCCCCTTGCGTCTCCACTTTCTGTAACAGAAACAAAAACTCATTATCTTTTTCTCTGCACTTACTATTTACCGTATATGACATGTTGGCCACATTCTAGAACTGTTTTCAGCTTTTAAGACCCCTGAAATTTCTTCACCCTCCCCCCAACTACAATCCAACCTAAGTTTCCAAGTCCAGAAGCCTACATTACAGGGGTGTTGTAAACAACTATTTCTCAGTTCTGAATGACAAATTGAAGGCACCATCGTAAGCACTAGCAAAAGAATCCGGATGCCTCACATTTCACTCCATGACTCCAAAGCCACCACGCACCAAGGAAAATGTTCCAGTCATAAAGTTTTCGATAACTTTTGACCCTCCAAAAGTTGTCAGGACTACAACTCCCACTAGCCCCAGTTCTGTTAACTGCTAGGCCTGCTGGCCTCTGTTGTCTGTGACACAGACAGGGGAAGAGAGGGGAAAGAGCAGAAGGGCGTATCTGACTCCATGTTTGGGCCAAGGTCGCCCTTTATAAGGAGCTGGAGGCTGCACCCACAACTGCCCTTCTCCCTTTTTTTTATCCCCTCAACCATCGTATCATTTAAGCTTGAGAGCGCGCGGCTATCCCAACGTCCCCCGGTGTGTTTTGTGGGGTAGAGGCGGGAACAGGACAGGGGACGAAGGTGCCTCAGAGGCTGCTGTGAGGAGGGCGAAGAGGGGCTCGTCCCTCATCCCCGCGCTCAGCGCCGGATCCTAACGGAACGAGAGCAGGCCGAGGCGCTTCCTTCGTCCTCCTGGGCCGAGCCCTCGCGCTACCTGCTCGCCCTCCCGCGGGCAGCACGCGCTGCCTCGGCTCGCGCGCTTCATAGCAACGCCAGCCAGCCGCGAAGCAAGCGAACGAGCGAGCGAGCGAAATAGGAGTCCCTTCTGGCCCCGCCCAGCTAACCCTCCCAACGCGTGATAGGAGGAGGGTGGGAGGAAGTGGGTGGGGTCACGCACCTCGGAACTTCCGTTCCGAATTCGGAAGCCGCCCCGAGTCCAAATTCTCGATGGTGTCCGCTCTACACCTTTCGCACCTCTGTGGCGGAGACTCCATACTTAACGTTGGAAGCTCGCGCAAAAAACCATAGAGATTAATTTTGAAGAAACCCTTCGCTCCTCCTTTATCAGCGGCGAGCTCCGTTTGGTGGAAGGGTGAACTCAAGCCTGAGAGAAGACGGGGGGGGGGGGAATGGCACGGGAATGTGAAGCAGGGGATAAAATTGAGATTCCTCGCGATGCGCGCACAGTCTGTTAAGAGGAATCATAGAAGTGTAGAGTTGGAAGGTACCCAAGGGTCATCTAGCCCAACCCCCTGCAATGTAGGGTGATGCAATTTACATGAAATCGGTTCTGTATAGGTTAGCAATAAAATAATTTTTGTTTCTTTTGTAGTATTTGAGTGAAGATCCGCATCTGTGACATTATCCTTTGCCAACAAAAATCGAACAGCTAGCTGCCTTTACGACCAGCCCCAGCTCTCATATAAAGCATTGCTCTGCTTTCCTTTGGACCATCAGTGAGGCCGAGAGGGGGGGGGTCTTGTCGCCTGGGCAGCCCAGGGCCTCTATGCACACTGCCCGGACTTGCTCCCCGGAGAGGTCACTTCTGTGCTGCTAAAGTAGCGGTTTGACTTCACGCCCGGAAGCATACTCCAGTCCAGATTGTCCCTCGAAACAGACGGATGCCAGCATTGCAGTGGCTGATTCGAGTGTGGCGTTGATTGCACCTGTCACGTCACCCCTATTTACTCGCCTTGAACTAAAACGCCCTCAGTCTTTTCGCAAAGGTAAAACCATGACTTCGGTGGGAATAAGGTTGCAACCCTACACCCGCTGGGGCTCTAGTTCTGACCTGGGGTAAAGCCTCATCGAACTCAATGGAGGAGATTTCTGTGTATCGATGTGCTGTTACCTGGGAGTAGGTCCCATAGCATGCTTTTTTGATATTGGATTATATTTCCCCTCTTTGTTGACCGTGTATTTTTAACTTGATCGTATTCTCGTTCGCAACTTGGGTATAAAGAGGAGGGCATATTAAACGCCCTATTTGACTGGGTAGGGTAGCACGCTGCGCCACTCGCTGCCTCGAGCGCCACGCGCCGCCTTGTCCCCTCCACTATGCCCCGCCTCTTTCTCTCCAGCGGCCGAATTGGCTGGCTCGCGGCGTTCTGCGCCTGTGGGTATGCGACGGAGCAGCGGCTGTGACGTCATCCCCAGGCGTCCGGGAGGCTGCCCGGGCTCGGCCCACGTAGGGCGGCGCGTTACCTTTCTCTCTCTCTCCGGCGAGCAGGGCTGGTGGGGGTGTCATGGCTCCCGCCGCCGCCGCGCAGCCTCCGGAGGTTCAGTTCGCACAGAGGCTGGCCGCCAACGAGAAGCGAGTTCGGGACCGGGCGCTGAAGAAGCTGCGCGGCTACCTCGCTCTCCGGACTCGGAGCCCGGCGAGTAAGAGCGGGGAAGGGATGCGGGGGAAGCACGTGGCGCTGGTGGGGCAGAGCAGCCGGGCGCCCCGGGTTGCTGGAGCGGCGGAGAGGGCAGCGCGTGGGGCAGAAGAACAGCCGCCCGAAGCAGCGACAGGACTGAGGAGGGAAAGGCGGGCGTGGGGTTGAGCGGGCACGTGGGTGCCGGGACGTGAGGTGCTTGCAACTGGGCTCTGCTTCTCAGGTACCGTGTGAACTACTGAGGGTCGGTGTGATAAGCGAGTGTGGAGTCATGGTACGGTTGAAGGGGAGGCGCCGCTCTTCATGGGCAAATAGGCTCCCGTTATCTCTAGGGGTTAGGGGCTTTTTGTAGGACAGACTGGAGAAACTTGCCTCCTTTTACTTCTGTTGCTCCAGGTACCTTTAGCCAGGAAGAATGGCTGAAAATATGGAAAGGACTGTTCTATTGCATGTGGATGCAGGATAAACCCCTGCTTCAGGTATGTACAATCTGTGTAAGGATGCATTGCCGTTGAATGGAGCAGTTGTCTATGGACCTTGCCTGCTCCACCCTCTGGAGCAGTGTAATGGCTGGAGGGGACATTGTGGCCCTTCATCGTGCACTGATGTTGCTTATGCTTTTATTCGTGTATTTTCCCCCTCTGGCATGTTACAGTATATGGGGGTAACAAAATGCTCATTGTTCAGTTGGATTTTGGAGGTGATTTTTCCTTTGTCCCCAAAACAACATGAAAGACAATTGTACAGGGTGAGGAGTGTGGTAAGTAAATAGTAAGTGGTTGAAATTTGGAGACATGTTTGCTACTGTACAGGTAGCACAGAAGACTATGTTATAGGTCTGTCTCTGACCAACTTCTGCATTGAAATGTCCACCCTGTTTTGGGTAAGAAGGTTTTTCATTTGTCTACTATTTCAGACCACTGTGATAATATATTTTGACCTTATTGGTCAAATTCTCAAATAGTCTTTTCTTTGTTTGGGGGAGTTTAGAAAGCAGTTTCAGTGTTTGGGAGTGAGGAGGTAGTTTCTGAAATAGAAAAATGGAATCTACTCTTGGAACACTGTATACTAAAAAAAATCCTTTCATTTTTAGGAGGAGTTATCGAACAATATAGCACAACTTACCCATGTAATAGAGAATATAGATGCCTGTAAGTTATTTTTAATTTTTTTAGTTTTTACTTTTAATATATGTTATGGGGTTTCTAGCCAAGTTTGTTTGTTCTGCTTATTAGCATATGATGTCCTGAAGCATTGTCTTCATTTTGTATGAAAACCACATGAATAGCCCATTATTATTTTTTGAGGGCAGTGTTTGGAGAACCACTGTTTGCTGCAGAACTGCGTATCTTACTACATATAAGAGGCTCTATTGGTCACAAGGTGAAATTCTTATGCATCATCAAGACTCCTGTAGAACTCATCAGTGCAGGCAGCTATACTTAACCATAGAATTCAGCTGAAACATGTGGAATGCTAGGTCAGACATTCTCTCCATCTGTACCGAGCAGTTTTGAGAAGCAACTGGAATAACATGTGAATAGGTCCTGTGTATATTTCTGTTTGCTGGAGGAGATGGACTGCAAGAAGATCAAACCTATCCATTCTTAAGGAAATCAGCCCTGAGTGATCACTGGAAGGACAGATCGTGAAGCTGAGGCTCCAATACTTTGGCCACCTCATGAAAAGACTCCTGAGAAGAGAAGAAAAGACCCTGATGTTGGGAAAGATGGAGGGCACAAGGAGAAGGGGACGACAGAGGACAAGATGGTTGGAGAGTGTTCTTGAAGCTACCAGCATGAGTTTGACCAAGCTGAGGGAGGCAGTGGAAGACAGGAGTGCCTGGCGTACTCTGGTCCATGGGATCACGAAGAGTCGGACACGACTAAACAACAACAAATATTTCTGTTGGGAGAATAAAATGTCAGATCCCTCTGGATAAATCTTGGAAGATTAGGCCTTGGGGAGTGGGTTGGATTTGATGACTTTCAGATCCTTGCCAAGCCCTTCAGGTTTTTTGCTTCAGCAGCACACTGATGGCTTTGTGCTTCCTTCACTTATTGAGAACAGAGAGATAATTAACTACCATTGTTCACCTTGGAGTTGTCTTAATTGTCCTTCACATGTGAAAATAGCTAGAATCCTGCTGGCCACATCTAGTCCAGCATCCTGCTCACAGTGGCCAGCCAGATGCCTCTGAGAAGCCTATAACTAGGGCCTGACTGCAGAAGTGCTCTCCACACTTATGAATCCCAGGAACTCGTATTCAGCAGCATACTGCCTCTAACCCTAGAGGCAGCATAACCAGCCATCATGGCTAGGGGCCATTTGTAGCCTTATCTTTCATGAATCGATTAAATCCTCTTTTCAAGCCATCTGAGTTGGTGGTTGTCGTTACATCTTGTGAAAACAGTTCTACAGTAGCTAGCATTTATTTGTTTATTTATCATTTTCTGTATACATTTTAAGGTGATGTAAATAATGCAATAAAAACAGTTTAAAACAATACAGAAAATAGTGGATAAAAATAAATGCAAAATAGACACCAGTGACAGATACCTATTCACCCTGCTGGGAAAGTGTCATAACAAAGATGTCTTCAATTGTTTCTGGAAAATGCAAATAGTGGGCACCTGTCATATTGGTACAGGAATGCTGTTCCACAAAACACACTAAAATCCTGCATTAGAAGAAGAGGAGTTTGGATTTGATATCCCGCCTTTCACTCCCCTTCAGGAGTCTCAAAGCGGCTAACATTCTCCTTTCCCTTCCTCCCCCACAACAAACACTCTGTGAGGTGAGTGGGGCTGAGAGACTTCAGAGAAGTGTGACTAGCCCAAGGTCACCCAGCAGCTGCATGTGGAGGAGCGGAGACGCGAACCCGGTTCCCCAGATTACGAGACTACCGCTCTTAACCACTACACCACACTGGCTCCACTTACTGTGGAGCAAGCTTCTGAAAGCTTTGGAACTTGTAGGAAAATCTCTTCTGCAGACTGCAATGACCAACTTGGGTAGATAGAGGATAAAGCCATCTGTCAAGTACACATTGTGTGAAGAAGTACTATCTTTTGTCTCTGCTGAATCTTCTAACATTCCGCTTCATTGGGTGGTCTCACTTTTTGTATTATGAGAGAGAGAAACTATCCGCTTTTATCACATTGCACATAATTTTTTACACCTCGTATGCATTTCCCACCTTACAGTACTCAACTTTCTTTTAAACTGCAAGCTTCAGCTTTGTATTTTCCCCCTCCATTTGTGAAAGGTGTAGTGAAAATGTTTTGAACTAACACAGCTTGTATGGAACTTTAAAGCTGCCTCTATTTATTTCACTGCAGGGCATTTGTTCATTCAGACTTTCTGGCAGACCATGAACCGTGAGTGGAATGGAATAGACAACCTGCGCTTAGATAAATTTTACATGGTAAAAGCTGTTTCTTCTACCGTCTTTTAAAGGAGCATAATCAGTGGTGTGGGGTGAAAAAATTTCCACTTTTTGGATTGCCCTGTTTCGTAAAATTAGGTAGTAGCATAATGAATGAACACAACACAAGTAAGATCCAGCAATGGGAATAGATAGAGAACTCTATAAATCTAAAGTTAGAATTCACATTTTTAAACCAGAGTGGAGAGACGTGAACATGTCATGTTTAATCTTTACTGTTGTGTGCTGGGGGATTTTGGTGTTATGGAGAAACCTTGCATGAGTTCTGCAGTCCCACCATACTTCCGTAATCCATTTAGCATCAAGAGAAGACTTTAAATTTCTGTATGTGAAGTTACGTTCTTACAAAAACAGGAAAATCGGCTATAATCCTATAAGTGCTGATTTGAGGGTAAAGCCAAATCAAAACAGTAGGTGTTATAGACATGTATAAGGTTGCATGGATGGTTAAGATGTTTGTCAACAAAGTGATGATTTCCTATCAATTGAAACATGATGGGATGCATCTTTTTCTAACCTAGTTGATCCGCATGGTGCTGAGACAGTCCTTTGAAGTACTGAAAAGAAATGGATGGAATGAAAGGTAGGTGGCACCTCTGGGGAGTGTGTGTGAGAGAGAGAGAGAGAGACAGACAGACAGACAGAAACTGCTCTTGCTCACTCTAAATCTATTGATGAATTACCAATAAAAAAAATTTCACAATCCCTGATAAGCATTATAGAACCATAGAATTTTAGAGTTGGAAGGGACCCTGAGGATCATCTAGCCCAGCCCCCTGCAATGCAGGAATATGTAGCTGTCCCATATGGTGATCAAACCTATAACCTGGGCATTTTTGGCACCAAGCTGTAACCAGCTGAGCTATCCAGGCTGACATAATGGGCCTCATCCCAAAAACTCATCTTGTGCTCACTTCCTTTATACATATTTTTCTGCAAATCTGGTTTTGTATTCCAAGCAGCAATTCTAAGATAAATTGAACACATATGTGACATATTTCCAGGTAGACATACATTAACGGCAGTGTTAAAACTTGTACTACAGCCATAAATTGAATAGCAATAGTAAGAATACTTCACTGGGGATTATTCATCCATAACATCCATAGAGGTGGGCCTATATAAAGTAGCAATACAATAATAATAAAAATTTCTTATAATTAAATTTCAGTGGCTCTGCTATTATTTTCTCCTACACACTTGCATCCTGCCTTTTATGCACACAATAAATTTTGTTGCTGAAGAAAAAAGAGGCACATGGCCTATTTGTTAAAACGGTCTCAGTGCAACCCACTAGAAATACCAGATTGTGCTCCTAGAAGAAAATAAAGGTTTGAGTAGAGGTGCAGTAGATTAATCGCACTGTGAGAAAAGTTAGGAATTGTTTAATAGTTAAAATCTGTGTTGTATCTATTTCCGATCTATATAAAATCTTCATTGCTTAGCTGCGATTCCCATGAATCCTGTGCAAGTTGTGTCAGCTGTGCAAATTATACCAATGTACATATTTGCTTGACCAAAAAAATTAATGGCCATTGAAAATTTTGGATTTTGAAGTCCTACCATCTTTTTTTTTATATATATAAAAATTTTATTGGTTTTTCACATTTTATAAAGACATAACACACACGTAAAAAACAAAGACAAAAAACATGTATAATTTCAGAAATCTTACTTTCTTAACTTAACTTTGGTCCTTGACTTCCCCCCACCCCCCTTCATGCATCCCAATTCCCATAATTATATCAGCAAGTTATTATTTTCCCTCCTTACCATGTTAATATTACTTCTTTTATAAAAAATTATATTCTATCCTAAGTTGGACTCAAAATCCCTTCCATCGATTTCCCATTTTTTATTAAACATCAATCATATTGACTAAACCCAGAAATCATAAATGTTTTTAAAATTCTGTTTTGTTTTCCCCCCCTCCCATCCCCGGTTCGTCCCTTCCCAAGTACTTGTCCAAAATAATAGTTCTTAGCCTGGATTCCTCACATCCGAGGCTTTCAAATCTCTTTCAGTCCCTCTCCACCGGTTTTGTTGGTGGTCCTTTATGTTGGTCTTCTGATCTCGAAGGAGTTCTATCCCAATCAAGCCAGATTTTCTTCCCACAAGGAAACTTAGAGACAACTGCTGCAAAAGTTCCACCAGTCCTTCATGTTCAGAATGGAGGCCCCAATCATATTTCTTCTTTGTTTTAAGTTCTTGAATTCCAAGTACTCCCGGGGCCTCCTCCTTCATCTTTTGCATCTTTTGCTGATTTGTAATCCATGTAATCCAAGGGTCTTCTTGTTTATAATCCACATATGTAGGCTTCTGGTTGTTGCTTTCCATCTGTGCTTTCTCCTTTCCTTGTTTAGTCTCCTTTAGTTCTTGAGATATCTCTTCCAATTCAGCTGCAGGTTTTTTCTCATTCAAAACCTCAATAGATTCAGCAGAGCTGCTTATTCCAGAAGTCAAGGTCGTGAGTTGTTTATTCATAGCCAGACTCTGCTCTTGTAAAATTCCCACAAAGTAAAACATTCTTTCTATTTCAGCTAGTAAATTTCCATCCGCCGCCATTGTAATGTCTCAGAATTCCCCCTAGAGGGAATCTGGTTACTTAGTAGTCTTTTCCCAACAGTCCTTTACCTCGTTCTTTGTTTCTTTGTTTCCGACCACTTTAATTCAATTGTATCACATTTAGTCCAGAGAGATCTTAAGTAACACGCTCTTTTTCTTTAAATTGCCCGTTTGACAGCTTTGACAGCTGTCAAACTCCTTTCCTCTTCAACAGGCTCAAAGACAGGACGCTCCCGGGCCCGGGAGGGGGAGAGGTTGTACACAACAAGAGAAACACTTTTAAAATTCCACTCTTACACTCCAGCTCAAAACTTCTTTTATCAAATCATGGAAGTTAATGTCTTTTTAACTCGCCCCAAAGGGGTAGGCTCTCCAACTTAGTTCTTCTGCTGTTGCTTTAAATCGTCTGCAGGAGGGGGGGTGCGGACTTCCCTTTGACACATCCCCCGGTCGTATCAAATTCACGGATAAATATTTTAAAGTCCAAATTCCAATCTACTTACGGGTTGCTTCTTGTCAGGTCCGAATTTAGGGAAAAAAGTCAGCGCTCTTCAGCCATGGCACACGGCTTCGCTCCACCGGGGTAGCGGTTTACTCCCAGCACCACGCCACTCTCCGTACCCTCTCCGTAGCCTTTAAAAAGGCTCTTCGTGGGTCGGGGGGCGCTTAAGGTGCCCACTGAGTCACCAGGTCCGCAGGCATCCGCGCCTGCGGTTTTTGAGGGTCTCCGCGTCGCCGTCGCGGCAAGACCCGTCCCCAGCGGAGCCGATTCCCTCCGGAGCTCGGAGGGAATCCGCCATTAGCTGTTCGCACCAACCCGGAAGTCTGAAGTCCTACCATCTTATATCCAGTGAATTGCTATAAGTAAGTTGTCAGGGAACTGCCATCAGCTCAGAGGAGGGAGGTGGAAGGGCAGTTGGGTTACAGGGAGCTGCCGAAGATCAATGAGCCGGGGGGGGGAGGCAGGTCCCCCCTTTGCCCACGCCCTCTCTGCGCTCACTGCGCTCTCTGCAGTAGGCTTACGCGCAGAGAGGCGAGGCGTAGGATGGGGGTCAAAAGACTGCTATGCTGGGGAAAGTTTAAGGTCCGCCCACTCCCAGATTCTGCTAGCGACTGAGCAGACATGGAATTGAGACGTTCTGCATTGTGAATGTTTTGGACAGATAATAAAGCCTTGAAAAGACTAGTGGGAGTCTTGCCTGTTCGCTCTCGAGCAACCACGCCGGCATTCGTAACATAAGTGTCCCATTGGCATAAGGGTGCAGTGGGACACCTGCTCCCACCATGCCCCCTAAATCTGTTGTGGGGTTCCCCCGAACCCTTCAGAGCAGATGGTGTGGGGCAGTCCTGTTGCACAAGCTGGAAACCTTTATACTGCATTGGATACAAACAAAAGTTTAGAGCTGTGTTTTCCAAACTTGGGGTTTCAGCTGTTTGGGGACTACAGTTCCCGTCAACCCTAACCTCTGGTCCTGCTAGCTAGGGATGATGGGAGTTGTAGTCCCAAAAGCTGGAGACCCACATTTGGGAAACACTGGTTTAGGGGCTTAGTGCAGAATTCTAGAATACCTCTACAATTTTAAATTGCATATTACTGACATCACACAGTTTTTTATACGTTAAGTTATTAAAACAAGCTTTCATTAAAGGATTTGTTTGGAGAGGGTAAACCTGTTGGAACTCTCACCCTGGTAAATCACTTAGAGAAGAAAACATCCGATTCACACTGTTGCTCTATTTCAGTGGATCAGATTGTTTTCTGTTTCAAAAGCAGTGGTTACTCTTTTGGAACTGATGCAATGCCATATGACGTTACACAGATGAATGGACCATGCTTTATTTTCTCCCCGCCCCGCTTTTCATCCAGTTTTACTGAGCCATTTCTGAACCTGCTAATGAAGGAGGTTATTCACCCAGACAGCAAGGCTCCTGTTGGGATAAAATTGCATTTTATTGACATCTATCTGGAAGAATTGGCTAAAGTTGGTGCTAAAGAGGTAGGAAACAAAACGTCTCTGTGTATTGCTGTGTAATCTAGCAAGTCTCCTTAAAATATATGCTGAAAACAAGTGCTGTTAATGTCTTCACCTAGGAAGGATATTAAAGTCAAGTTTACTCTCTGTGTGTTTACTATTTGCTTAGGGTGGGCACGCTATCTGATTGATTGTTGCTGTTGTAGTGCTATATAAACATATAAAATCAGATAAAATTTGAAAAATTTTGTTAATGCTTATAAAAGCAAATCCTCACCATGGAGCAACTTGTGGATTGCAGATTTGCTCAACTTTTTATGTTACCTAAAATGTAAAATGTCTTGCTTAAATACAGTGGAAATCACTGGACTTTGTATAATGCTTCCCATCTGACATTACAAAGGGGTGTCAGTAATATCATCATGATATGTGTTTCCATCTTTTTGAAATTGGTCAGGCTATATCAAAAGGAAACAAAATAATCGATAATAATGACAACCTTAACAGATGATAGGATAATACATCATGTCAAATCCTGACAGCATTTCAGTTGGTTACACAGTAATTTATAAATATATATTTAGAAATAAAATATATTTCCTCCTTGTATTTCTGTTGTTGTAGGCTATCATATTGGTTTTAGCCAGCCTGTGTTAGTATCTTTTGGCAAGAGAGAGCTTATCTTCTATGATATATTTACCCCAACTGTAAAATGCTTCTTTCCCCCTGAGTCCTAGCTCTTTTCAAGTAACCTTGGGAATATTCAGATGGGGAAATTTCCCATCTCTTTGAGTAGAATTGGAATAGGTGGGCCAGGTTGATGTTGAACTAACCATGTATTTTATTTTTTTGCAGCTCACCGCAGACCAGAATCTCAAATTTATAGAACCATTCTGCAAAATCATTGCCAAGACCAAGGAGTATGTTATATAGCTATGTTTTGCTGCTTGACTCTGAACTTAAAGGGTTGTCGGGGGGGGCTTCTTCTTAAATAGTAGATAACGTCTGGATAGACTCGCAGAGCATAATTAAAACAGAAGAAGCGAGATAGTGAAATGTTCAGTTTGTGAAGCAAAGCTTTCTTTTGTGTGCCTTGAAATGAAAGTGTGTAGCTATGGGAACTGCATGAGTTCCTTTTATACTGATGATAAAAAAGCTAGTTTCTGATCCTCGGGCGCTACTATGGTGATATTGAAGAAAACCCTGGGCGAATCCAAAGACGGCAGCTTCTGATTCACAATCTATGTGATTGACTTATTGGTAGTTCTTTTATTTACTCTTTGCAAATGGCATACAATTTTTGCAATTTTAATGGGTTAGTTTTTGATAGATCGGAAAGAGGGTCCATAAATTGGAATGCTTTTGTGATGCTTCTTCCCCCCCCCTTCTTCCCCCCTTAATGGTTCAGTCATCTTTTGCTGCAAGTCATAATCCGTGGCATCTTTGAAACCATTGTTGATCAGTCCCCGTTTGCTATAGAAGATTTAATGAAAGAACTGAAAGCGGGGAGCGATGATGACTTATCAGAAGAAGATGAAAGTAATGAAGGAGAGAATGAGCCAGTCAAAGGTATGGGTCTGGCCACAGTAATAACTGTAACTTCTAGAATGGATTCCTGTCATGTCTTCTGCTTTGAAAACTTCAACTCAGAATGCAACCATCTGCTTACGAGTGAAAGTGAGCTCATGGGAGCATGTGACACCTGTGGGAGCAGTCTTTCCTAGCCCCACCTAGAGATATCAGGGATTGAACCTAGAAGCCTGTGTGTGCAAAGCTTAGTACTCTGTCTCCTTTTAAAATTTCCCCACCTTTCTGGCCACTGTTTTAACATGACACATGCGTCCTTCCCCTGAGGGTAAAGGGAGATGGTGTGCACGCGCGCACTGTCCTTAAGGTGCTGGTGTGCAACATTAAACATCTAACAATGAAGGCTGTTATGGATTTCACATTTGGTGCTCTGTTAAATGTGTTGCTTTTATCCTGCAGGCACAGACTTGCCAAGCAAACATTCCCTAGATTCAGAGGCACCAGACAACCTTTTAGAAGATGCAGATGATAACATTGGGCCTGTTCTCCAGGTGTGTATAGTCTTTGACAACATACTAATTTCTGTAGGGTCTGAGCACTAGGGAATTGCCTTGTTAAATCTGATTGAGTTTGATGGCTGCTCTCTTATAAATGAAAAGCTCTCGCAAACAATATTCAACTAGCCTAATGAACTTTTTTTCTTTGAAAACTGATAGAAGACCATTTTTATTGTCTTGCTTGATTTAAACGTAGATCAAATTGCTGGTTCTCGAAGTGCAAGACCTGGAGCACAAGTGAATGTTGTGCAGTTTTGTGAGTGTTGGACTCACAAGATTTCCTGAAGTGTGGTTCCTATTGGGATTTATGAAAGTGAGGCCTGACTGCTGTAGGATCAGTAACCAAAGGCCTGAGGATGTGAAGGAGCATGGCTGAGAGAATGAGTGTGCTTGGACTGGTGGGGAAGAAGCACAGGGAGTTGAGCTGGACAGAGATACTCCATTGGGCATGCATAGGCAAACTCTGCCCTCCAGATGTTTTGGGACTACAACTCCCATCATCCCTAGCTAACAGGACCAGTGGTCAGCGATGATGGGAATTGTAGTCTCAAAAAATCTGGAAGGCAGAGTTTGCTTATGCCTGCCATTGGGGTTTTCCAATTTGGAGTAAGTACAAAATCAGTAAATTAGTATCTTAAGTGGTTCTGTGCTAAATGATTGAATGCAGCTGATCTGTGTTTCTGTAATGCCTTCCTCTTTTATGTTTACAGTTTGATTATAAAACTGTTGGCGACACACTGTTTGAATTGGCCAGCAGAAAAAACACACCTGCTTATAACAGAAAGTGCCTGTACAAAGTAGTGAAAAAGTAAGTTCCTATGTAATAAATGTTCCTTCTGATTGTGCTCACTTACCTGATTATCCTCTTTCCTTTCACTTTCTGGAGTCCCAACACCCCTGCCCTTTTATCTTTTGCTTCCCCATAGTACCTGTCAGCTCTTCATTTTTGGGTGTAACTGAGACAACATAATTCCTTTCCACTTATTTTTCAGGTTCCAAAATCTTGCAGAAGGTGAGGCTTCAAGAACATCTGCTACTGTTTCGTTTCCATGAAGAATTGTACAGTAACAGAGGAAAGAAAATGCAGTCATGTTAAATTTGCAACAGATATCTTATGTTCACCTGAAAGGGCTTCTTTTAGGGACATTTATATCACCTCTTATAGAATTAAAGAGTTGGAAGGGATCATGAGGGTCATCTAGTCCAACCTCCATCACAACCTACTGGAAAATTGGTTGTATCCTAACATTAGTCACGCTTGGGGCTGACCCATTGAAATAAATGGATGGGACTAACTTTGGTCTGTTTATCTTAATGAGTAGAACTTAGCTAGATACAACTGTGTCCAGTATCGCATGGCACTCTAAGGCAGGAGTAGGGGGACCTGTGGCCCTCCAAGTGTTGGACACCAACTCGCATCCTCCTTGGGATGATGGGGGCTGGAGACCACACATTCCCCACCCCTGCTCTTAAAGAAGCATAGACAGCCTGCAGCCTCATAACCACATGTGGCTCTCTGCTCAATTGCAAGTGGGTGGTAAATAAGGGAGGAATTGATTGGGGGTGTGTGGAAGGGGCTGACTTAAAGGAAGAGGGTGGCAGAAAGAAAGAGAGAGGGAAGGGGTGCCCACCCAATCTTTGCTTCAGCCCAGCCAATTACCAGCATATAGCCACTGATAGATAAGCCCCAAAGGTTGGCCGTTCCTGCCTTTGGGGAGATGTGATAAGGTCTTGCCCTTCTCTTTGAATGAACAGTTTGTTCTGCTTGGCATTTAAGATAATGGAGAAAGATACACACCAGAACAGCTGTCACCAGTCAGGCTCACTCCAGGGGCTGATGGGAGGTGCTGTCTGACCACATCTGGAGGCCACCAAGTTGGTGATGGCTGGACTAAAGTATAGGTAGAGAAAAGAGAGTGTTGTATGGGTGAAGGACCTCTGAGCCACTATTTGCTTGGGGGCAACTCTCACTCCAGTCTTCTCTCACTTCAGGGACCTTTCCACAGGATGACTTCCCTGAAGACGTTTCTACAGATGAAGATGATGATACCTTCAGCAGGAGGAAGTGGAAAAGGAAATCTGGCAAACCCTTGGATAAAACACAACCAGAAAAAGAAGGTGAGGTTGCTACCAGGATGCAATATCCTAACTTAGCCTGCAATCCCATGCAAACTTTGCTGGGAGGGTAAACCCTATGGAACTCAGAACTCAGAAAGACTTCCATGTAGAATCATAGAATGGTAGAGTTGGAAGGGACTCCAAAGGTTATCTAGCACAACGCCCTGTAATGTTGGAATCCCAATATGTGTTCCCCCATCCAATTTGAAACGATTCTGGACCCTGCTTAGCTTTGCACATGTGCTAGCAGTTCTATTGTTGTGCCACTAGGAGGAAAACACCTGGAGATGAACCCAGGGCCTTGTTGTAGGATTTCACTTTTAAGTGTCTTTTCTTTTAATTTCTTTAAGTAACTGACCAACTCTAACTGAACTTCACTATGATAATAAATTGTCTCTGCTGGAAATTAGAAATAGCTGTTGCTGTTGGAGTATTAGCCGGAAGGGAGTGGAAGCTTTGCAGTGGCCTCAAGTTTTCTTTGTGTATTTAAAAGCATTTCTATACCCCTGGCGAGTAAAAATCCTAAAGCAGTTTACAGAGTTCAGAAATCTATTGAAATCATATCTTAGAAAAAGCAAATGCCACAGATAATAATCAAAAATACAAGATGCCGACAGAAGACTTGGCAAGTCTTGATTGTGTTACAAAATCAAGCACTCTCAATAGGATTTCTGCATGCTGTGCTCGCAGTGTTGAATCAATAGGCTGGCCAGCCTTTTCTCTCCAGACTCTGGACATTTTGAAATGGGACTCAGCCAAATTCTCCTGACTCTCCTCTGAAACTGCAGACAGTGCTATTTTGTATTTCTTTTCATCTCTTTATTTGTAACTTTTGTCTTTTTCTTAGATATATGTGTGTATATTTTTGTGTGCGTATCTGAACAGGGCTTATTAAAATATCTAACATGAAAACCAATGACAAGACAGTGGTACCTCAGTTTTCGAACGTAATCCATTCCGGAAGTCCGTTTGAGTTCCGAAACGTTCGAAAACTGAAAGCGGAAGCCTCAGTAAGGAAGCCATGTTTCCTGTTAGACTTCCAAGGTGTGTTAGAAAACCAAGGCATTTAATCTGGGTTTTCGGCATTTGAGTTCCGAAACATTTGACTACGGAGGCATTCAAAAACCGAGGTGGTGGTACTATAGTTGTTCTCATCAGCTCTGTTAACAACAAATACTGTACAATAATAGTATAGCAGCTGCCCTGTTGTGGACAGATCAGTGGCTCATCTTGTTTCGCATTCTGTTTTCCAACAGTGACTGGAGCAGTACCTCTGGGACACGCAGAAGCTGGGTCTAATAGTAGTATCCATTCCTCGATTACTAATCACTCGCCCCAGGAGTTGGGGCCCCCCACTCTTTCTTCAGGTGTAGAGCCCACTTCCCAGGAAGAGAGATAGGAGGCTGCTGCTCAACAGCCTCTTCTTTGAATTTAAAAGCTTCTTTATTTTGTCTTTACAGTTTGTTCTAGAAACATAAAAAATGGTATTGAGGAAGAGGAGGAGAGCCCAGGGCCACAGAAGAAAAAGAAGAAGCGAAAGAGGAAGTCCAGCCAGATGGCTGACTTTGATATAGCTGCTGAATGTAATGAGAAGGGACTGGTCCCTGAGGAAGGATCCAAAGAGCCAAACCAGGACAGTGAATCATTAAATAGTAAGAAAAGACCAAAGAAGTCTTTAAGCATGGAGGTCAGTGAAATGGATTCTTCAGCCGTACCCACTGTAGGTATCAGTGGTGATTCTGTGCTGGAGACCTTGACTTGTTTGGTAAACAGCATAAAGAAACAGCCCAAGAAGAAAAATGGCCGCCTGCGGAAAGTCCCTATAGAATTCACCCATCAAAATGGACAGGCTCATATAAGTACCGAGGAAGATCCCAGCCACTGTGCTGCAGTAGCCTGTGGTAGCAAAGCAATTAAGAAGAAACGGAAAGCAGGGACTGGCGTGATATCTGGGAGCAGTTTTTCTGAAGAGGCTGTTGAGCAGCCCAAAAAGGAAAGCTTGGCAGAATCTGGATGCACAGTGCTCCGAAAAGTTAAATTGAGGAAAAAACAAAATTTGGTCAAGATTAGGGGTTCCAAGCAGAAAATAATCAGCTTGAAAAAGAAAAAGAAAATCAAGGAAGTCCTAAGTTCCATGGAAGAAGCTGTAACTGAAGTTGAAAACAAAAAGAGCAAAAGCAGTGTAAGTAGATCTGTCCTGCAACTTACCATGTCTGGTTCCACCTCAGCTTGGGGGAGCAGGTTGCGGAGGCCTCTCGGGCCACAATAAACATTTTATTGGGCTGCATTTTCTGATGTTCTGCTTTACAGGTACCACCAGATCTGTGTACTTTTGCCTCAAGCAGCTATATTTCCAACACAGATCCTTCTGCTTCTATTTGGAGAGAATGTATATAATGGCTGGTTTTACTAGTAAAACAGGTGACCAGATAGAAGCTAAAGAAGAAAATCAGTCCCCAAATCCCATGTGTTGTTTTTTAAAATTTGTTTTCTGAAACTAAGAAGTTAAAGCTTTAGACAAGCAAAGGCCTCACTACCTGTATTTCCATGAGCATATTTAAATTCTCTACTCCTGGTCTGATTGCTGTTGGCCAGTTTAATGGATTTTCTCATACTAATGCAGACATTCTCTTGTCTTTCCAGATGAAGTCATGCAGTTTCAGTGCGTGGCTTGTCTAATGTTTGTGGTCTTAAAGGTTGAGGGAGTTATGTGATCTAGCTGTACAAAAAGGAGTGGAAGTCATGGACATTTTGCAGTGTATATAGACTATATTGTATGTGGTTTGCTAACAAGGCTCCTGTGAGCACCAGTAGACCTAGTGCCTCCTACGTTGCCTGCAAAAGGCCCCTCATAAATATCCCCTCAGTGCATGAGAAACTGCTCTGGCTCAGCCTTTTTTCACATTCAGCACATCCCCATTTAATACAATAGTGGGTGGTGAGATGGAGCAGGGACTGAGCCACTGCTGCTTACCAGGAAGGAGAGGAGAAGCAGTGGGCTCAGCTGGGTGCAGGTGCATCAGCAAGAGCTAGTCCAGCACTCCTGCCGGACCATTTCCACCAAGGCCCCTGGTGCTGTTCAGCATCATATTACTGCGTCCAGACTCTCCTAATTGGTCTCTGCTAATTGCTCTTTTCTCTCCCTGCAGGAAACAGGTGGCGCTGCTGTGCTGCTAAGGAACAAGAAGGCAAAGACGGGAAATGATTTTGTGAAATTTGAAAAGACAACTCTACCAAAGCCAGTGTTCTTTAGAAAAGCTAAAGGCAGCATTTCCCCCATGCAGGTATAGTGACAAAGATGCTATAATTTGTAGCTAAAGCAGGGGCAGGGAGCCCATTTCAGCCCAAACGCCACATTCCCTTCAAGGCAACCTTTCAGGGACCACATGCCAGAGGTGTGGAGAGCGGTTGTGTGAGGAAAGGCCTGACATGCTCCCTTTTTTCTTCCTTTCATGAAAATGCTGGAGGCTTGCATGCCATGCTTGCTATCTCCTAACAAACTTTAGGCATAGAATTTTCAGAATTACTCGTCTCTGAGCCAAACTGCATGTGACCACATTAATTGTGTATTTGTATTTGAGGAGCAGAGTTTTAATATTTTTGGGGGGGCACATAACATCAGCTTGCAGTGAGGGGTGATAATTATTAGGATCCCATACTGCAATTGCAGTTAGGGAAAAATATCCCACTGGCACTAATGGGAACTTTCCCCCAAAGCTTATTGGTCACACCTAGGTGTCTGCAAAGTATATTCAGTAGGAATTGTATTTATATATTAAAATGTTTTCCTGTACAAAACACACCAGAACTTAAGTGAATATTTAATACTGCACAAAACTGCAAATATTCAGTCTTTCAGAAACTGTAAACTACTGAAGATGATGAACTGTGTTTTTGGGAAGCACCTCAGATAGTAGAGAGACACAAAAGTGTTTTTATAAAGGGAAGGGTCCAGAAAACCAACTTTATCTACCACTTTAATCTCTCTTTGTAGTTAAGCAAGCTGCAATCTTCCAACTCCAAAAAGGTCACCTTTGGACTGAGTAAAAACATGACTGCTGGTGAGTTCAAAATGACTTCAAACCTTGTTGCTTCTCTGAAAACAGGCAGGTAAAACAGTGGAAGGTTTGATGCAATTTTAAATAGCAGTTGCTAAATGCTGTCTGTGCATGTAATTGTGGTAAGAATTTACTTCTACACCAGCTGTTTATTGCCCAGGTGAGGGAACATCTTTTAAATAAAACACAGAACCAAGAGGAAAATGGCATGCATGGCTCCATTCTGAGGTCAGTTTCCCAACATTTACCTTGGGTGCCCCAAGCCATTTGGCTTCAACTATTACACTTTAAGTAGGGTAACCAAGCCTCAGGGTAAAAGCCTCAGCGCCTAGGGCTTGCCGATCGAAAGGTCAGCGGTTCGAATCCCCGCAGCAGGGTGCACTCCGGTCCCAGCGCCTGCCAACCTAGCAGTTCGAAAGCACCCCCGGGTGCAAGTAGATAAATAGGGACCGCTTACTAGCGGGAAGGTAAACGGCGTTTCCGTGTGCTGCGCTGGCTCGCCAGATGCAGCTTTGTCACTCTGGCCACGTGACTCGGAAGTGTCTCCGGACAGCGCTGGCCCCCGGCCTCTTGAGTGAGATGGGCGCACAACCCCAGAGTCTGTCAAGACTGGCCCGTACGGGCAGGGGTACCTTTACCTTTACCTTTTTTATCACACTTTAACCCAGTTGCCTTAGCCACCAGGCCTTCAATAGTGGCTGTAGACATTCCAATCCCATATCTTACTTCCCTTTCCCCAAAACATCTGGAGGAGCTTCAAGGAGATGCTGGATTTACATCCTACTGTTGACTCAAAACAGACATAGCAAAACATACTGGCTGGCTCGTCACTTTTAGGGTTAGATAAGATTACATGTTTATAGCTTAACAAGCATGAGGGTTGCAAATTGCAGGCACACAGGAATTGTTGACTGATGCATTCTGTCCAAAGGTTAAATGCATTTAATATTGAAACAAAGACAAAATCCATATCTAATGTCTTAATCAACTACCAGAAATTTGCCTCATTGTGATTTATACTTAACTCTTTAGCACTGCCTTTTGTACCACACAGAGCAGTGTGCAACCATTAAAACACAACATTCCTTTAACAATATAAAACAAACCAATATAAAAATGAGGAGGTATCACAGTTAAAAGCCCCAAACCGATTTCGCCATGTGTAAAGCATCAGCCTGGCAAGCAAAAAGCAAAAGTTTTCACCAATCAGTGTGTGGGAGGGGTTCAAATGAACACCGCAAGTTGAGGTACACCATAGCCTACCTGCAGCCAGCAAGAAGGCTCTTCTCTTTCATAGTAACTTATCTTGTATCCACCATAGGTTCGACAAAAAGAAGGGCCTCCCCACCAGCCCTTAGGGCACAAGTAATCTAGTACAGTCATACCTTGGCTCCCGAACTGTGAGTGTTCTGGTTTGTGAACATTCTCGGGAACCCGAACGTCCAACAGGGCTTCTGCGGCTTCCGATTGGCTGCAGGAGGTTCCTGCAGTCCTTCAGAAGCCGCGCTTTGGTTTTTGAATGTTTTGCAAGTCAAACAGGCTTCCGGAACGGATTCCGTTTGACTTAGAAGGTACGACTGTACAATTGTCAAACAGGTTTATGGAAGAAGAGGGAAGAAGCTGCTGTCTGTGACACCACTGAGGTGGGAACAAACCTCTCATTAGATTCACCACCATCTGGGCTGAAAAGGAGATTCTGCGCCCCATATGAACTCTGTCCCTGAGCACATCAACAGCTAATAGTCATTAATGGCTATACCCTGCGTATCAGAAACACCATGCCTCTGAACAGTAGTTGCTGGGGAACATGATTAAGAGAATGGTATTCTTGGTCTTATGTCCTGTTGTGAGCATCCCATAGGCCTCTTGTTTTGCCATTGTGGGAAACAGGATGTTGGGAAACAGACAGACCTTTAGGTCAGGCCCAATTGACACATGTGGTCTGGCGTACCAAAGCAGACAGGCTCTTTGGTAATAAGTATAGAATACTTTCGGTCTGCAGTGTTCCATTTGTTCCCCCAGAATCTCTCTGGATTCCTTCTGTGCACAAACAGCTCTAGCAACCATCGAAATGTTTGCACATGCTTGATAACAATATGATGCAATACTCAAGTTTTTGCTTTTTAATCTTTCCTTTGGCAGAATTTAAGACGACAGACAAAAGTATCCTGGTCACCCCAGAGGGAGCCTCCCGGGTGGCTTTCAATCCTGAGCAAAAACCATCTCACGGGGTGCTGAAGTCCCCTGCCAGCTCTTCTGCAGAAGCAACACCTCAAATGAAGAAATCCCTTTTAATCCCAACTAAGAAAAGACCAACTGCTATTGACTTCTTCTAAGCCGATAAGGAGAGGAGTAGTTTTTGTGCAGAACAGTCCAGTATAACCAGTTGCTTCTGGAGGTATTTTGGGAATCTTCCTTTTCAAGTTAATGGGATAGTATACATAAGGTTCTGATTGTGTGACCCTTGGTGCTGTCAACTGTAATAAGCACCTATTTGGCTGTACATTGAGACTGTTTTGTGTATGCTGTTAAACAAAAGAAAGGTAATGGCACATGACCTTAGGGTTCCATTTATGGAGGCCCATCTTTTATTTTATTTTTGAAATAACCCTATCACATTGTGAATGAATGTGTACAGATTTGTTCTGAACTGTTGTTGCTTGCACTCTTTTAATCATTGGTTGTTGTTTTTCCTAGTGAAGAGGTTTTTGGCATTTATTGGCTTAATTCCATGGGAGCTAAGAAGTACACAACCCCTCTCACATGCTTCCCGTTCTGCTTTTCCTTCTTTCCCTTTCAAGCCATTTTCTCTTATCTTCCTACCAAAGGGTATGGATTAGAAATGGAATGTCTGTGTTGAGGTGAACTACTTCTGTGGAACAACCGCTTGCACCTCAGTTGGGTAGCCCGCTGCCAACACACATCTCATTACTGTCTATAGCCCAAGTATTCCAGTTGACACATATTTCCTAAGCACTTGAAATAGTGTTGTGGGCTACTTCAGATATGCTTCTCCTTTTTGTGTTAAGAAGGTATGGTGTGTGTGTGTGTGTTTTGTAAATTTTTGCATTTTTATAATGTTCTTATCCCTGGGCCCTTGGATAAAGACTAGGTCTTGGTTATTATCCTCCCTTCATTAAAAGGAGCCAGATTAGTATGGCCTTTATTTATATCTGAAAGCCTTAATGCCTTTTGACACAGGGTAAAGATGGTTTGGATAGTAAGGTGGCTTTGAAAGCAAGGCCATATTTTTAATCTGCAGTGTAAGTTTTAATGATGTTCATCTTACAGTATGCTGACATGATGGTGCCTATCTCCATTCTGTTGATTTCTGTGCAAAACGATAATTTTTTTTGTACCAGATAATTTATTTACTGCAAGTTTTAGACACTCAATCCCTTTTTCTCAAATGCAGCATAGCATGAAGACATAGCCCAGGAAACATTGTGGACATTGACACTGGGTCATGTGGGTTTTTTTATTTTGATGAAGAGATCTTTGTGGTAATATTCTTTGTACTCCAGCTTCAGAATAAATGGGCAGTCACTTCAATTACTATCTCTCCACAGTGCTAATAAAGTTTCAAGCTAATAATACTCTTACTGACTGTTTCACATGTCTTATGTGTTGTGCTGTGTTACTGTCCCCGTCTGTGGCTTGTGGTGTTGTTCTGAGCGTGCTTGGTGGTTGCTGTATCTCCTTGCAGTTTTAAATACTGTGATGTGACTTGGTTAAGACAGACATGCTTGAGTTTTGGAGGTGTCTTGTATCTTGTGTTGTATATGGTCAATTAGCAAACTATAACGGAAGGCATACATCTTAAATAGAAGTATTAATATTGGTTCTTTAAATGGAGTTTAATATAAAAAAAAAGCAACAAATGTGGGGCACTGTGTTGGAAAACTACTTGTTGTGATAAGATAGTGGGGAAGTGGAACCGAAATAAGCCAGTGATTTACTTTCGTACAAGAATATGGACAGCAGTAGTTGTATGTGCATTCTTACGTTGGAGATGTTGTTATAATTCTCCAGCTAGAAAGATGGAACTGTAAAGAGATTGGAGAAGAGTTTCTTTAGTGCTCTGAACCTCAGGGCTTTGTGGTTGCCCTAACAGTCAAAAGATGGTTCTGTTACTGTCAGATGGCAGTGGTGGTTGCTCGTGAGTAATCAGTCAGGACTCAGACCTGTCTTTTACAGGTTTTATTTGGGTGCAAAACTGTTTACAGTGCAGAGCCACAAGTTCATGTCTGCCTCAATCGCTAGCAGAATCCGGGAGTGGTTGTTTCCAGGACCTCCCCCAACATAAGAGCTTTGTCACCCCCAGCCTTTTCCTTCCTTCCTTTGCGTTTTACACCTCTGCGCAGGGTGGGCGATGGAAGGGGCGTGCTTCCCTCCTGGCCGGCTTGGTCAGGAGCAGTGCTGAGACTCCCAGCAGCATCCTCTGGTCCTTTCCCCTCTTCCCCACTGGAGGTGTGGCTTTCCTCACCACAGGAAGAGGAACTGCTTCGCAAGATTTTCAGAGGTTCCCTGTAACCCAACTGCCCCTCTGCTTCCCTACCCTGTTCCGATGGCAGTACCCTGACAGTTACCGAGGCTGTTGCAGGACAAAGGTCAGGGTCAGTATCATTCAAAAGTAGTAGTGGGGGCCCAAGCAAGGCTTCACCATTGATACTTGCCCAAGGGCTCTCTTTATGCTTCCCCCCCCACATCCCCTCAGACTGGTATTGCAAGCAGCACCAGACAACAGGGTCTAGCCACCATTTGAATTCCCCACAATGCCCCTGATATAGCATTAGTTCAAGGCATTGTGGGAGATTTAAAATGGTGGCTAGACCGTGCTGCTGCTAGTCAAGCCTGTCAGGGACCACAGGTAGAGACGTAGGCTCACTAGAGTTAACCAGGGGGCCCCTCATTCATGAGGCTGGCCCTGACAAGACCATCAACACGTCTTGATGAATGTTAAGGTAATGTGAGTGTTGTTGGGACTTTCGGAATGATGGATATTCTAATTTAATGGTTGATTTCTGATGGGGGGGTTGTAAACATGCATGTGTAGGATACATTTTCCTGTTCTTCCGTGTTTCCTGAGAATTTCATCCCAAGATGTTAATTTCAACGAATGATACAATATGCGATGTTTTAATTTAAAACTACATATCTAAACACAAGGTGAAAATAAAAACATGTCCTGTTGTTGATAAGACTACAAAAAGCAGGAATCTCAGCTTTCAAACCAGTTTGACTGTTCTTGGGTGCATTCTAAAAATACCTAGGATTACTATGAGTTATAACTAGTCCTGTTAAAAAGCAGAATTTGCAAATATCTTATTTTTAAAAGAATATTCACTCGGTTTTGTAATTAAACTGGCTTAAATGAAGCAGAATACTGTTTTAAAAAGGTTTGTGTTTAAAGCTTTGTATTTAAAATATTTTAGGAATAAAAACATTTTTTATCAAGCTTTTGTGAGTTGAATGGCATCGTCCTATGACCTCTTTGTTCCCTCCAGTTGTAGGAGCAATTTTTATTTTTCCATTATGCAGCATATACAGCTCAATAACTCCAGATCCATGAAAATGGGCCACTTAAACTTGGCTTTGAAAGAGCACTGTTGCATTTTATTTACATTATTTTGTAGCAGGGAGCCGTATTTATTCAGTCATTAAATTTATATGCCCTGCCTTCTTCCAAAGGAGTCTAGGGCAGCAAAACTGCCAATACTAATAAAGTTCCATTAGACTACTAGTTCCACAGGCAGAGGTCAGGAAGTGAGGTATGACAGCAACAGGGATGGTGTCAGCAGCCCAATCTTCTCCATGTGTTCACTAGGGCTGGCCTTTTTAACATTGTGGTATATCAACAGCTAAATATTATGATGTACTGATATTGCCCAGTCCTATCCTGTACCACTCTGGCTTTTGCAAGCAGGAACGGAATGGGGGCTTAATCAGCCTCTCACTCGCCCCATAGCTGATCAAGAGGTCCCCCTCTGGCTTGTGGGGGACTTCCTCAAACTGCTCCACTGGTGCGCAGGCAGCCGTGCGCCTGCCCACCCCTCAGTGGAGCAGTTTAAGGAAGCCCCCCTGCCACCACCTCCAGCTCACATGTATATCACTAAGCCAATATCACTCACTGCAAATCATGGCCACGTTCCCGGTCCTGCTGCTGCTGTGCTACCCAAGACTAAGACATGGTTTGGCTTAGCATGTCGTCTGAAATAGGCCTTGTTTCTCTTGCTCCAGGCAAACAAGAACAAAGCTTGGTTATATCTTGTGAAACAAGACAAAACATGAAGCTGGGTTCAACCCAGTAAGCTCAACTATGGTTTAGGCCTGGATAGTGTGGTAGTGCCCCTGCCCCAAGAACTACAGGCTTTTGGCTTACTGATATATACAAACCAAGTCATGGAGTGCAGATGACTAATACAGGCACCTGCTCAGTGGCACGAAAAATCTCGGGAAACCTTGGCACTCTGTAAAAAAAGCTCACAATCTTTACATGTATAAGTGTGCCAGAAAAACCACACCACATTTCCCTTGCTTGTACTTCTGTGTTTATTTACAGAAAAACTTTTTTCTCATGTTATCCCTACAAAAATGAGTTTATACAAGGAATAAACAAAGATAGACACGTACACAAAACTAAAAGCCGCACCGGAAAAGCAAGAGAGCCAGAGCTAATGATAAATCAAATTAAGCAACAGCAGAAATCAAAGGGATGATTAAAAAGAAATGCCTTCAAGAACCAGTAAAACACAAGTGGAGAAGAGAAGGTAACCTCCTGAAGCAGGGAGTGCCACAAATTGGGCCCTACCACAGAAAAGACCTGTCACGTGCTGCCACCCACTTTTCCTCAGAAGCAGTTGTGCTCACACATACAAATGCTATAGTAGCAGGGGCGTACGAAGTGGGGGGCGGAGGAGGCGGTGACAAGATGGCCCCTGCCTCCCCTCAGCTGTAGATCAGCCAAGGGCGTGCGCAGCCCGTATGGGTGACGCTCGCGTGGCGTCTGTACAGGGTGCCGCTCTCGCGCACAGTTCGTACGGGCTGCCCCGCCCCAGATGCCGGAGAGGGTTCCTCTGCCACTGTATAGTAGCAGATCTTTAAAGGATGGGTAGGTTCACATGGGAGGAGATAGCCCTTCCAAGCAGGCCCATAATTAGGGGGTGGTGAGGTGGACCCCCACTAGGGGCACAGGCAAGGTGGGGCGCAAAGTCAGCTAAAAAATATGTACATCAATAAAGAAAAATATCAATTATTGCCTCATAAGACAAGGTTTTAAATGGAGGGTGAATTGAATGGGTGGAGGGGGGATGGAGAATAGGCGGAAAGAATAGCTAATTTTCTCCATGACTTGGTACCTTGGTCCCAAGCAGCTTAGGGGAAGTTACCAGCATCTTGAATCGCACTTGGAAACAAACTGACAGCTAGTGGAAGTGATACAAAAAGGGGGTCACATGGTTCCAGTACTTGCCCCCCCCCCCCGGCAAAATTGTAGGGGCGAAATTTTGCACCAATGGAATTTTCCCGGTGGTTTTCAAGGGCAGTCTCACATAGGGTGGGGTGGCATGGAGGGGATGGAGAGAACTATGCAGAGCTGCAAACTCTGCCAGACATTCTGCTTCCGCGCACCATCAGAAATGCCCCCACCCACTGGCTTCTGTGTTCGTTGGCTCTTCACAGGAGTAAGGTTCCCTGCCTCCACTTTGTAGCAGCAAACTACAATATTATCCAAACAATGCAAAGCAGCAATAGCAAGGTAGAAATTTTCAATGGCCAGTCCACTGTTATTTACTCTAAAACTCTTGCTTTATATGGGATGGGATAAGCCCAGCAATAAGACCCTTTGAAGATTTCCATTGTCATGCATAACTTGGCTTTACTATGCAGTTCATGAACTGAATTGACAGTTCCATTAACAGACTTCTCCCCACCCCCCAACCTCCATTAAAGCTCCACAGCATATTTGAGTACTACAAACAATCTCTGCCTGCGGTAAGCTTTTATAATTCTGAGCATCTAGGACTGTTCCAGCCTTGGTTTCTCTTGTAAATTTATTCTTTTAAAAGTTCTTTATGCATGTGGTGTAGCCAACAGTGATTGAGTCTAGATCCTATTGCCAAAACATTGTGTTTTAAAAAATCTAGAGTCGTGAAATAGGTGGCCTTCATTATATTCTATGGGGCTAGGATACTATACAATAAAAGACAGTCCTTTACATGACTGCTAAGTGGTAATGAATGATGTTACAGGGGTAGGGTGGGAAGTAGATTAAATTTAGATACGTGGGAATGCAGGGTGTGCTGAATATATATCCTCACCAAACCATAGTGACCTTCAGTCTGTAACCTCCAAAATGGCCCCTTGTATCCATTACTGAAATGTCATAAATCTGCTCTGCCAGACAAAATTGTATCTCCCTTGGCTATTCAAGGCCATCAGCTTCGCTGCGCTAACAGCTGGAGAAAGTGATTCCCATCCCAGTATAAAATGTGCCCATATACAGTGATACCTCGGGTTACAGACGCTTCAGGTTACAGATGCTTCAGGTTACAGACTCCGCTAACCCAGAAATATTACCTCAGGTTAAGAACTTTGCTTCAGCATGAGAACAGAAATCGCGCAGCAGCAGCGGGAGGCCCCATTAGCTAAAGTGGTGTCTCAGGTTAAGAACAGTTTCAGGTTAAGAACGACCCTCCAGAACGAATTTAAGTTCTTAACCCGAGGTATTACTGTAAAGGCAGCCAAAGCAACAACGACAAAAATAATAAACAGTTTCTAAAGCTGAGAATGCCTGACACAGGTTGTTTCCTAACTGAAGTCTTCCCTACCTAAAGGCATAAAGGCACATTTTAAGAGCCAGAAAGCTCTGTTGTTATTTTTTGGGGGTATTTTTTTTCAATGTATATGGACAGTGGACTGATTAAATACAAGCTGGAACACCCCAAATCAAGAAAACAGCTTTTGATAGTTTATAAAGGTTGTCTGTGGCAGCCTTCACCATTCTGGTGCCTTCCAGATGTTTTGCACTACAATTACCATCAGCCCAGTCAGCATAGTTAAGGTTGATGGGAGCTGTAGTGCAGCACATCTTGAGGATCTGTTTCGGAAGGCTGATCTATGATTTATTTGCCTTGTTTTCATAAATGAGTGGTGCTTTAAGGCCAGAAACAGTAACATACAAGTCACATGCTCTTTTTAAAATACTAAAAAGTCCCAACTTTCCTTTTGGGGGGACGTTTTTAGCTAGTTTGTTGACAGAACAAAGTTTGAAAACATGGTAGCAAATATATCAAAGTTTCAGGATTAATAAGGTGAGAAAAATGCTGTGTTTTTCCATTTAAATGTAATTAAGCACCCAAGTCTGTGAAATCAAGTCGTCCCCCCACCCATCTGAAGTTTTCTGTTTAGAAGTAATTTTCAGTAAGAATATTATAAAATAAGCCCAATAAATCCACCCCAATAGTTTGGCACATGCAGTATTATTTGGGATTGCATCTAGATTATGTTTATGGCATGCAAACTACAAGCTCATCAGACTTGAGTTAGCCATGTCTTTCGAGACTCTTTGAGATCAAAACCGAATGTTAATATTTTAGGATTTAAATAGGAAAAAATGCATAGTTAAACATACCAACTCAAACATACAAGGTGGTGGGGAAAATAAAAGTATATATATGCCATCTTAGAATATGTGGAACTTAACAACGATCTGCTTATGTATATAGGTGAACAAAAGGCCAAGATATATTCAATGCAAGTTTTGGAGGGAAATTATCTGAGAACCTGGGAGATATCCTCATAGGTGAAGGACATCCTTGATTTAAGAATGCTCTGTGAGCACAGACTGTCCCTGATTTTTAATGCTGTTCTTTGCTCCCCTCTTTCCATGCATTACATGAGCCAAAAGAAAAGCAAATACAGGAAGCCATATTTCACTGCTTAGCAAAATGGTGAATTGCATATCAGCTTTGTCGGGTGGGTTATATTTAGTCCATTCAATAAAAGGGCATTTTCCCTCACTGTAGCAAAAGAACAAAAAACACATAATTATTGTCACCCAGGTAACACTACTGAAGATGAATACAGACATAGTTAATCCATTTACCACACAACCGTTGCAGCTCTATCTCAAACACAGATCTGTTCTGTCTGGATCCCAGCAGCAGTCTTGAGTTTTCCGCTGTGTGCGTGATTTTCAGAGGACTGTGACTCTTGCCAAGCAGATATCCCTCAGCAGTGGGAAGTGGCTTGTGACTGCCAGACGACAGTGTGTGACGCAAGAAAGCACACATAGAAAGCAAGCTGCTGAAACAGACTGTGCTAGGAGGGTTTCTCTTGATGCTTGCAAAAGCTTTGTGCTCCTTTGATCACCATCTTCATCAAATAAATACATTTATTGGGGCATTTCTTTTTCTTTTTGCCACTTCCTACTGGAGTATTGGATTCAGACGAATCTCAGAACAAGAACCAAAGCAGGCTATTTGGGACAGATGCAAGTCTTATCTGAGCCAAAGCAGAATTTCCGAAAACACCAATTCAGAGTCTGAACTGAATCATGTTGATGCCCACCATCTCCTGCAGTGTATTTGAACTTCCAATAGCAACAGACTCCCCTTTTCTCAACTGTTGCCTCCCAGGTATTTCTGAAGGTACAGCTCCCACCATGCTTGACCATTGAACATGGTTCCCCCCCCCCCATCACTGGAGCCCCCACCCCTCAGAATGTCATTGGCAATGTTGGCTGAGGTGGCACAGAGTCAGAGTTCAATGACTTCTGGAGGGCCATACTTTACCCAACTCCTGCTTTTAGCTTTTACTCCTGAAGATAACTTTAGCGAGTTCAAAATGTTGAGATAGAAGAGCTTTTGGTCATTAATTGCCCTGCAATGAAAGTGCTTTAAAGTTCCTTGCGCCAAAATAGTAGCAAAAGTAAAGTCTCTTTGATCTCCTGTTTCATCCGGCTCCTCTGGAATCTAAATTTTAATTATTCAGAACTTGTCATTCTGTTTTTGAAATAGGCCTTCAAAGCTATTAATTTGTATTTAAAATACGATTCTAATGTGTCTCTATTTTGGGCCTCAAATAAGCGGCGAGTTTGCGCTGAATCTGTTGAGAGATCAATGACTCAGGACTTTGCAGTATGCGGCCGTGAAAGCTATAATTACATACAATTTTCTTGATGTATCTACTTTATGTGATTCCTTCCCTCCTACACTGGTCTCGGGGAACCTCAGTCAATCCATAAAGCCTTTTCACTGCACAGCAATCACTGCCACAATCCGCTGTTGTTCAATAATAACTCACTACATAGCTTTTAAAATTTTAAAAAGTTAAAAATACTGGTATGTAAGAGCTGCTAGTCAACCATCCAGCTTCTATTTAAAATTTATGAGAAATGGCATTGATTTTAGTCCTCTTTAGCAAAAAAAAACTAAAAAAACTCCAGCAGATTAAAATATTGTGTCAGATTATTCAAACTGACCATGATAATTTCCATCACAGGGCAGTCTTGACAAGACTGTCGATTTTTCAATTAGTTTCTCACCCAAGACAAAGGTATCTCCCACACCTTTTCCACTGGCAGTTCATGGCAATATTACCTAATTCAATTCTGGCTGAACAGAGAATTCCATTTCTTATTGAGGATGACTGTATGGTTTCCCAACTAATGTGCTAATATGCAGCCTTCCCTGGTACAGTTTGCATAACTTGGTCATGGTTGTGAGGCAAGGTAAGGTGCTTAGCTTCAGCTTGTTGGGGGACTCCAGTATGACAGCCATGGTGTGGTAGTAGTGGGATGCACATCAATAACAAGAAGTCCAATGACATTATCAGCAATGGGAGAAAAATGGGAAATGGGATAGTTGTACCAGGCTTGATTATGTCCATTTGAAAAGTAGTGGAATGCTTTTAAAGAAGCAGAATGGCATCCCATCCTACTTCAAGCACTCTTTCTCTGTTTCCCCTCTCTTTATATATTTTGATTTCTCTTATCATAATAATAGCACTGCTGCTAGTATAATTAATCAAATGATTTCATGCAAAGTTGCACCTCTTTGTTGACTCCAGCAAACCAAACTGTAAAGTTGCAAAGCCAAAAAAAACCCATAGCTGGATCCAGAGGCAAGTGGTGCACATTTTTTCCAAAACTGAATCAAAGCCAAAGGCACTGAGCTTAAACATAACAAATGAGTCACAGAGAAGAAGAAACAAACAGCAAGGGGGGGGAGTTGCAAAGATTATATTTTACAGTCAAACATAAGAAACAAAATGCTAATCTCACAAAAAATGTATTTTAGTTTCCGCCCCTACCTTGTATCAACATCTTAAAAGTTTTCCATATAAATTATTGATTTTAAACCGGAAGTTAACACTTTTTCAACAGCTAGGAAATTATAATTGTACTGGTTTTCAATAGAAAACGCATTACTGTACGGTGGTACCTCGGGTTACAGACGCTTCAGGTTACAGACTCCACTAACCCAGAAATAGTACCTCAGGTTAAGAACTTTACCTCAGGATGAGAACAGAAATCGCGCGGCGGCAGCGGGAGGCCCCATTAGCTAAAGTGGTGCTTCAGGTTAAGAACAGTTTCAGGTTAAGAATGGACCTCCAGAATGAATTAAGTACTTAACCCGAGGTACCACTGTACTGTGTGCGGCAGTGCCTCATAGAAATGTTATTAACAAAAAAACTGGAAGCACATAGAACTCTGCAGTTCCGAAAGGGCACAGAGTACAGCATGCGTTGAGTTGGGATTGATAAATGGAAAGGGTACTGTGGTGCATGTATAAACATATGTGGGTGTAGGCATTTGTCATACACATATATATTGTGATGTCTGTGACATATATGCTGGAGGATACAGAAGCAGTTAGGCTTTTAGTGCAATTACTGGAGCTCAGACAATAAGTTGTTTCGGAGTACTGCCAATTAGTAAATCTACTATGCATGAGCAGTGGTAAGTAGGCTGTGTGAGCAGATTTAATAAAAATATAAGATACAAATCAGAGAATCCCATTTATATCATAGCAAATGCTCGCTTGCCATTGGTGAAAAAGAACTGGCCCTATATGAACAGGAAAAGAAGTTTATATAAATTGGATGAAAATGTGCTCGTGTTCTCCCTTGACCATCATTGCTATACAGAGGATTTTTTTATTCTGTTGTGGACTTTTGTAGGTGTCTTTATGGTAGCTGGTTTAAGAAAAAAGTGGGGTATAAATTCTAAAATGCATTAAGAAATCTGTAGGGAATAACATTAGAATGACTTTGCTGGATCATATCACAGATCCATGCGGACCAGCCCACCATCATCACCGAGTAATATTGCAACAGAACAAGATAACTATTCCCCAGTGACTGGTAATTGGAAGTGTACATACCAGGGCTAACAGACATTGACAAGTAGGAATTGCAACAAAATGTTGCAGTTTTTATTCTCTCTAATTTTTTTATTCTAGTTTTTTTCTGTAATCCTGCAAACATTGCCCCCACCCCCAGCCTACTGATACCTTCCTCTTTTGCATGGGTAGTGCTGTTTTGGCCAGATAACAATCCAGAACCTGAAGAATGAATTAGCTTTCTGTGTGTTTTGGTCTCTATAAATTCCTTCCGTGTGCACGTCCTTTTGCGGTCACAGTAACTTTGCTATGTACCTCTTTTGATGCCCAACTGTCATGGGCAAGCATCTCATCGTTTTCACACGTGCCTCTCCTAACTGAGATGTGCATTTAAGCGGGAAGCGAAGCCCACTGCGAGAATTATTCCTCCAGCTGGCCGTGGCTGCTTGTGTCCCGGTGTGGCCATTTTAGGCATCTTTATAGCGATTATGCAGAAGCTGGAGACTTGCCCCTCTTTGCTGTCGTGCCCACGGAAAGGGTCCAGTAGGGCTTGGGGCCTCTCTACTGGGAAGAGGAAACCGCTGCTGAACAAATCTTAAAACCACAAAAGCGCCTTGAATAACTGACAGCAGCTTTCGTCGAGCCACGGCCTGCCTTATGAGGCGGGGGCTCCACCCCACCCCAGCAATCTGTCAAAGTCTTTTCAAGGTGGGGCGCGCGTGCCACAAAGCTCGCTCCCCCCACCCCCATTTTATTTTTTTACATGTTTGCTTCAGCGCGTAGGAAGACGGGCGGGCGGGCGGGCTTTGGGGCAGGGAGGCTGGGGTTGGGAAGCCCCTCACCGGGGGCGCCTCTCGCGCGCAGCTTTCCTCCTCCTGCCTCCCAGGGAGGCGGGCAATCGCGCGCGGGCGCAGAAAGCGTCGCACGTGGGCGGTTCGCCCGTGGTTCCTCCTTCCTTCTCCCCCCTCGCCCACCCCGCACCAGGCTCGGCCTACGGGGGCAGGTGGCTCCTTGCGCGCGCCGTCCCCGCTCCCTCCCTCCCTCCCCCTGCTCGCTGGGCGGCGTGTGCGGGTGCCTTTAAATTGCTTTCGCGGGAGCTGCCGCCTGCTCAGTCTCATCTGTGATGTAAGAAGAGACTTTTAGGTGTCTGCGCCGATCGCCTGACTTTCTTTTCTTCTTTCCCCCCTTCCCTCCTGCCGCCGGTTCTCCCGCTCGCTCTCTGCGCCGCTGTCCTTGGCCGCCCTGCTGCTGAGGCGGATTTGCAAAGCCGCTGGGTCCAGCCCGCCCGGAGCTGCGCTGTCCTGGGCGCAGAGGGCGCGCGACTGACTGCCCGGCTCCTCGCTCAGCCGCCGCGGGTGCGCAGGCATGGAGGAGCAGCCGGAGTGCAGGGTGCTCTCCATCCAGAGCCATGTCGTGCGCGGCTACGTGGGCAACAAGGCGGCCACTTTCCCCCTGCAGGTAGGTGCGCGGGTGTGCGTGTGCATGTGTGCGTGCGTGTCAGAGAAGAGACAGAGGGCAAGCCGGAGGGACACAACCGAGCAGGCGGCGGCGGCGGCGGCAGGTGGCTCCTCCTGCCGTCTCCAAGGCTGCCTGAGGCGCGCAGCCCGGGAAAGCAAATCCCGGCGAGGTTGTGCCTCCAGCGTCCGCGGAGGGCGCCTAGGACACTCGTCGGGCGGCCTGGCTGGAGGCAGAGACTTGCCGTTCCCAGTCCAGAGGGAGCTGTGGGGCTTAGGCGTGTAGTGATTCTTTCCCGCTCCACCTCGGTCTCTCTAGGCGAGGCTCTGCCAAGGAAGCCCCTCCTGACACAAGCCTCAGCCTGTGCATCAGGAGAGGAGGAGGGAGAGGGCGGAGAAAGCGCCCCTTCTTCGGGGTTGGGGTGTTTTGGGGGCGGAAGGGAGATACTGTACAGTGCACATATATATATATTTATGGAGCGGCTGCCTTCAGGCAAGTTCCTAACCGCAGCAGCGCCTGCCAAGTAGGGCGAGGGTCAGAGAAATATGCCGAGAGAAAAACAAAACGAAGACGTGTCAGATTCTAAGCTCTGGGGAACGATGGCAAGTGTCAGCGGTGGCGAGGCTGCTTGGCCATGACACGTCCTTCCCCTTAAAAAAATAAAATGTTTTCATTTGGGTATCTTAAAAGGCTTTCCAGGGTCGGTCCTGCAGCTCCCCTGAACGCCATGAGTGATCCTCCAAAGAGCCACTGCTTTAAAAACACAGAATCAAGTATGTTAAAATTCCGAATCTGGCTCTTTTCCTTCTGTTGTTGTTGGCTTGTCTATGTTAACAGGCCCTTTTTTGGTGTTGCTGATTTTCATGGTATATTCATAAGGTGCTGGCCAGTGTTACTACATAGTACCAACAGGAATGCAAAGTATGTAGAAACAACAACAACTGTACTGTTAACAGTGGTGGTTTTTAGGCGATGTTTTAATGACAGTTAGACTTTATTGAGGGACACCTTGTTTCCAGGTAGAGCTCGGGATTTTTTGGGACTTACAGTGCTGTCCAACATGTTTTGGAATGTAGCTTCAAACCATTTTTCAAATGCTGCATAATTACGTTTCCTAAAATAGCTGTGATAAAATGCAGTCTTTCTGGCTGTCATGTGATTCCCAAAGAATCAGAAAAGAATGGTCACTTCATAAGAAATGTTACACACAGCTAATTGATTTTTGCACTGCATCAAGCATATTGCACAGGCAGCAACAGAAGTAAATAATGAGTAACCTCACCATGCAGTACTGTAAGATGAGTAACCTGTTCCCAAAAGAATTTGTCCAGCTGAGCACAGGTCAGTAGGTTCATCACACAGAGAGAGCTCAAAGCTAAAGCAGATACTAGGGTTGGATTTTTGGATTATATAGCCTGCCATTGTCCCAGACTACTTGTGCTAACAAAGGATAAACTTCTTTTTTGGTAGTATCTCCGTTTCCCAATATATGAAATAGCCATTTAAATACATTTGCAGTGCAAGTCTGTACATGTTTATTCAGAAGTAAGCCATAGTGTCTTCAATGGGGTATTCCCCAGATAAATATGAATAGGATTGTAGCCTTAAAAAACCCAAAGAACCTTTAAATTTTTCACCAAAGGACCTTGAGCATTGCTTGACATAAAATGCTTCTCTGTAAAATTTGATATAGCCGGTTGATCCCATTTATAAGTACAATCACTTGCCGTCATTTGTTTACAGCTACTGCTTCAACTGTAGCAGACGTACAAAAAGAAACAAGCTACCAGTGCAAATTTCAGTGTGAAAAAATATATATCCTAAGAGTTATCCCAAATCATTATCTTTTATCTTGCCTTCAGCATATATACTTGCCATTGTCTCAGTCCACCTGTTGAATTAAGCTTCTGACTATGATAGCACAAAAGCACTAGATTGTCTTTGTGGTGCTTTAAGCACCTTCTCTCATTTTATGGCTGCAAACCCATAGAACTGTTCTTCTGGAATTCATCCTAGGCTAGGAACCTGATGAAACATCACCAGCAGAAAGTTGCCATGGTGAAGATTAAGCATTTTATTAGCCACTGTAAGCCTATGAAGGGATTATTTTAAAATTTTAAGTACCCTAGAAATGCTGTGAAATGCAATTCAGTGTGCTGGTGTCTGTCCTCCCAAGTTGTGTCTGTATTAGCTGAACAAAAAAAAGAGGTCTAAATGTGCATCTGCCTCTTCACTTTTAACAAAGTTTTAAAATGGCTCAGGTGTGGAAGGGAAATATTATGCTGGGGAGGGAACCATAGCTTGATGGTATAAAACAGGAACCATATGCAGAAGGTCTCTGGGATTTCCACTTGAAAGGCGATTACGTATTTAAAATATGGGGTTTTCAATTGGTAGGTTGGGACACAGTATATATATATATATATATATATATATATATATATATATATATATATATATACTGTGTCCCAACCTACCAATTGAAAACCCCATATTTTAAATATATATAAATATATATAAATATATATATGGGTTAAAAGTGAGTCACAGGTTTGGAAAGGTTGAAGATCACTGATGTAAGGAAGAGTCATTGTCAGAGTAGAGACAACAGTGGGCTAGGTGGACAAATCATCTGACCTACTATAAGGCAGATTTCTGTGTTCCTTTGTTACTGATCATTAGTAAATAATTGCTATGGCCCTTCTTGCAAGCATAGAGCATAATGTGCTTGCACTTGTGACGGAAGTGCAGGGTTGGAGAGAGGGATTCACATTTTTTCCAGAAACAGCAAGTTGTGGTTTGTGACTTCTGGTTTATACACAAGCTTCACTTTTTGCCTGGTACTCAGCATTATCAACTCTGATTAGCAGTCAAAAGCAGCACCAACCTACTGGTCGAAATATATCCAACACCCCCTTTTGCTTTTCTCTGCCAATCACTGTAGTGCTTGAGCATTTGAAAGACCAATGATAATATCTCTTCCCACATTTACTGTAAGGAAATTAGTTTGGGGGAGGTGTAGAAATACAGGCCAACTGAGGCAAATTTCAAATATGCTGCTCACTTACAAGGAAGGAACTGCTATTGAATCCTGTCGGAATGACCCAGAACCCACCCACCCACCCCGATTATGTGTGTGTGTGTGGAACTTAGCAATGCTATTGCTTGTGTTTCATTGCCAAAGCTAAGAGCTATTTAGGGTTGATCCACACATTGAGAAGCATCTCATTGTACATCCTCCTGGGATTGTATGACTTCAAATGCAGGTGGAGGATTGCATGATGAAATGCTACCCTCAGGCTAAAACCTCATTCTGTAGACAGCTAGCATGTCAGGGAGAAGGGTTTTGATATTTTCTGATATGGTTTCTCTGCCTGGGATTTCTGAGTATTACCACTGATATATCACCAAATTAATATCAGCATTTTGTTAAGAATTGTGCTATTATTTGTGAACTAAAGTAAATCAGGATCAGAGGCTGTAAAGGAAGTGCTGGGACTCTTAAGAGGCCAGGGAGCTAAGGGAGCAAAGTCTACTTTCTACGTGATGAATTTCTTGCATTGTCACTACAGAGAACAACAGCCATGCTTAAGCAGTTATTTAGAGGATGTTATAAGAAATTTAAGGTCTCAAAGATAGAATAAATATTCATAAATGCACACATATCTAAATATATGAACCATGGGTCTGAAATAGGATGGGAGGGCAATCCTGAAGCCATTTTAACTCTCCAAATGACCTCAAATATTGCTCTGCAGTAAGAGAGGCAAATGGGGAAAGCCTTCCCATTGTCTTTTTGCTTGCAAATCCTGTCTTTAAGGGTGCATTTGTGTATGAATAGGGTGAGCCTGTGACCTGGATTCAGGACCTAAAGTATTAACCATCACAAAAGAATGGCTAGACTTTCCAGGTAATGTAATCAGTGACAGGTATGCGGGTAGACAGGATTTCTGCTGTAGACTGCCTCCTTCTGTGATATATGTATGATGTTTTAGGGGGAGTGGTCTTGGGCTACAGGGTGGGCAATTTCAAAAGTCTATATAAGGGCTTGTGCACCATTGTTCAGGGTTCTCCTCCCTCCTGTGTGTGGTGAGTGGAGACCCTGTTGCAACAGTTCAGATCAGGCTTACTAGCCACTTTGCTTTTCAGTTTACTCTGGTTGGCCTCTGTTATTTCTCCTACCAATAGAGAACCCACTTAAGGACTCTATATGTGCTCTTGGATACACCAAAAGGGAAAAGGAGCAGGTTTTCTTAAAACAAGGATACTTAAAACAAGCTGAGACGCTGTGAATAGATGGAATGTACCAAAGTATTTGGAAGAAACCCGCATGAACCTGCCCATGCAGTCAGAGTAACAGCAGAAGCCCTGCAGTGTGTCCCTTGGCAGGAGGGAGCACAAGGCAGGGCTTTTTCAGTTGTAGCAGCGACCCATAGAGTGCCTTTTGCAGAGGAGTCTGCATAGCTCCTTTACAACTTCACAAGCAGTGAAGACTTGACTTTTCCAATAGGCATTTGGGCTGAGGTAAACTAATTCTGGATTGTTTTGCTCTCTCTATATATATATTGCTTCCAGCAAGTTGTTGTCTGAGTTCTGTTTTGTGGGGTTGGAGGAGGTTTGGGGGGGGTGACGGCTGCTTTTACTTTCTGATTATATTTTTTGTTGGTATAGTTAGCCTCCTTGAGGGTCTTTCAGCTGAAAACTGGAGCAGAAATGTTTTAATGAATACATAAAGGGTGAAGTTTGTTGATGTGAAAAAGGCCAAAGCTTTTCAGAGCCACTGAAAAGTAACAATAATACATAAAAATGGAGCAGAAATATGAGTGAAATTAAAACACTTTATGAATGAACACATCAACTAAAAGGTGTGACAAAATTTGTCTAGCACCAAAAAGACATCATACTGGGTGCAAGGTGAACTCCCCGCCCCCCTTGGAGGAGAGTGCCATGGTTTGGGGCACCAGAACTGAAAAGATCATCTCTTGGGTCTCCCTCCCATCTGTGTTCTGAAAGTGAGCATGGTCAAAGAAAGGCCTCCAAGGAACATCTTAATGGTTGGATATATTTGTTTGGCTGGATAGGTTCAGGTGGTTGTTAAGGCAGCCTGTTGCTAAGTCATTTGGTACCAGAACTTCTGGTTATACCATGGCATGCATCCTGTGACTGAACTCTCAACCAGTCCCAGAAAATTTTGTTGTTGTTGTTTAGTCGTTTAGTCGTGTCCGACTCTTCGTGACCCCATGGACCAGAGCATGCCAGGCACTTCTGTTTTCCACTGCCTCCCGCAGTTTGGTCAGACTCATGTTTGTAGCTTCGAGAACACTGTCCAGCCATCTCGTCCTCTGTCGTCCCCTTCTCCTTGTGCCCTCAAACTTTCCCAACATCAGGGTCTTTTCCAGGGAGTCTTCTCATGAGGTGGCCAAAGTATTGGAGCCTCAGCTTCACGATCTGTCCTTCTAGTGAGCACTCAGGGCTGATTTCCTTAAGAATGGATGCGTTTGATCTTCTTCCAGTCCATGGGACTCTCAAGAGTCTCCTCCAGCACCATAATTCAAAAGCATCAATTCTTTGGCGATCAGCCTTCTTTATGGTCCAGCTCTCACTTCCATACATCACTACTGGGAAAACCATGGCTTTAACTATACGGACCTTTGTTGGCAAGAAAATTTTAACTCAGCATAAAAGGTAAAGGGACCCCTGACCGTTAAGTCCAGTCACAGACAACTCTTGGATTGCATGCTCATCTCGCTCTATAGGCCAAGGGAGCCAGCGTTTGGCCACAGACAGCATGGTCAGCATGACTAAGCCGCTTCTGGCGAACCATAGCAGCACACGGAAACACCGTTTACGTTTCCGCCAGAGCGGAAAGCCGGACCTATTTATCTACTTGCACTTTGATGTGCTTTCAAACTGCTAGGTTGGCAGGAGTAGGGACCGAGCAATGGGGGGGTTACCCCATTGCGGAGATTCAAACCGCCAACCTTCTGATTGGCAAGCCCTAGGCTCTGTGGTTTAGACCACAGCACCACCCGCGTCCCAACCTCAGCATAGCTCTCTAGTATTTTTGCAGTTCCCCACTATACTGGAGCAGCACATGTATGTGGAACAGTATTTTCACATCAGGATGTAGTGCAGACCCCTTTATTCTCCTTTGATTCCCTTCTTAGGGGAGAGGCTGTAACCCAGTGAAAGAGCATACACGTTGCATGCAGAAGGTCCTAGGTCAAACCTCTGACATAATCCAGTTTTAAAAAGGAGAGTCAGAATGGACAGTACTGGGATAGATGAACTAAGGTCTGATCTTGTATAAGACAGCTTTTAACTGGGCGTAAGATAATTTATTGTATAGTAGCATAATGCTACCTCATTTTTGTTTTACTTTAAGTTTGTTAAAAACTTATAAAGTGACTCTGAATGTACCTTGGGGAAAGAGTTACTGGAATTAATTAATGGGCATTTTTATAGGGCACATTACAGAGTGTTTCACATGCAGTGTCTAGTTAATCCTTACAACAGATATGTTATCTGTTAAAACAGATATTTTAACAATGTTAAAAGCATTGTTATCCATATCTTTGAAGATAGGGATATGAAACAGACATAGGTTATTTTGACTACCTAGCAAGTTTGCGTGTTGATAAAGCCTTTGCTGGTAGAGAGAAAGATAAATATGTTTTCTGATAGAGGAAGTTCTATAATATTTTGCTTTCAGCCTTGAATATCTGTGATGCTCAGGCATCTTGCCAGCCCCTGCCATCTGGACCAATTATGAATGGAATGGAGGCAGAACCAGTGATACCTAAATAGTCTGCATATTTCATTATGAACACATCTCATTTGCCACTTAACAGAGTTTTGAGGACCATTCTCTTTATTGATCAGAGACCACATGGCTTTAAAATCTGCTCTGGGTAAGTGTCTCCATATTAGGAGAGAGAGAAGATTCCCCCCCCCCCTTTCCACCAGAGGATAATCATCATGCAAGTCAGTGCTGGAGCAGACGTCAGAGCATGCCAGTATATGCTCTGATGCAATGTAGAAGCTGTGAAGCTAATCTGTCCTCTCTAGTGGCAGCTGTTCCTGATGGCAGAGGTTAGTGGTCTTTCTGAGCAGTGGAACCTCTGTAGGCTAAATTGCCCTGAATCACAAATGAAAGATGTTTCAGCATTCTGAGTCATGCTGACGTTTCACTCCTATTTATAGAAGGCATGAAAGCTGTTTTAAAAATCAAAATGAACAGTAGTAAAGAGGTAAAAAAATATATGAGTGAAACCAGTAGTGGTGATGAGGGACAGCTGCCACTGCTGATGCCACAAGACTCTTTGCCCATGTTTGTAAGCAAACATATAAAACCACTGGTGTGTGCAAACTATGAGGTTATTTATCAAATTACCAGCATGTTTATCTTCTTTATTGCACTGTGGCAAACAAACAAATGTGTCCATTGTAGCAAGACCAACTTTTATTTTAAGCTAAAATATAGTTGTACTTGCTTTTTACATGAGGATACCTGGCTCGGCAGTTGTAAGGGGTTGTTTTCCAGCCGGCACTCGCTGGAACTCAGTTCCGGCACCTCTCAGGTGGGCACCATTGCCATTCTAAGAGAACGAGGGAGGTGTTCATGGTGTGTTATGGCATCTCTTTTTCTAAAAAAAATTAGCACTGGCAGTTGTATATGGGAATCTTTGGACCTCAGGACTTCACAAGCTGAACCATGAATCAGCAAGTGTTGTGTGGCTGCAAAGAAGGGTAGTGAGAGTTTATTTAGGCTGTATTAACAGAACCAAATTTTCCAAGTCATGAGATGCAGTAGTTCCACTTTATTCCACATTAGCTGGATCTTTTGGATTATTATGCCCAGTGGTGGGTGCAGCACTTAAGAAAGCTACAGACAAATTAGAACAGATTCAAAGAAAGACAATGAAGGTGGTCAAGGGTATGCAAAACAATTCTTACGAAGATAGCTTAAAGAAGAAGAAGAAGAAGAAGAAGAAGAAGAAGAAGAAGAAGAAGAAGAAGAAGAAGGGGGAGGAGGAGGAGGAGGAGTTTGGATTTGATATCCCGCTTTATCACTACCCAAAGGAGTCTCAAAGCAGCTAACATTCTTCTTTCCTTCCTCCCCCACAACACACACACTGTGAGGTGAGTGAGGCTGAGAGACTTCAGAGAAGTGTGACTAGCCCAAGGTCACCCAGCAGCTGCATGTGGAGGAGCGGAGACACGAACCCAGTTCACCAGATTACAAGTCTACTGCCACTACGCCACACTGGGTACTGGGAACTGGGTATATTTTATCCTGGAGAAAAGACAGAAGTAGAGTCATGTTAGCATTCTCAAAGTGCTGAAGGACTGTCTCGTAGAAGAGAGCAAAGACTTGTTCTCTGCTGCTCTGTAGGCAAGAGTAGATCTAATGAACTTAATGGTGGTGGATTTGGGCTGAACATTAGGAGAAGCTTCTTAATGGTAATAACAGTTGGACTTTTAGGGCTCTCACTTCCTGGGAGCAGAGGCACCGGGGATGCTCTAACTCTATTTCCGCATTGAGTAGAATGGTGTTGGACTAATTTGCCTGCAAGACCACCTCTAGCTCTGAGTCTATGACTCTCCTGGGAACTACAGATTTCATTTATTATGCAGTGGACAGTGTGCATAGTTGGGATTAAATGGGTGTGCAATCTTTGTTGAAATCACCATTCAGCCATGAAACTCTTTGGCTGAACTGTTGCCTCAGCCAATTCTGTTTCACAGAGTTGATAAAAGGATAAATTAAAATTAGAAAATGAAAAGCACTTGGGACTCTTCCAGCCATCCTCTTTACTTGCATTCAGGATGATTTGTGCTCATGATGGTATTGGGCTGGTTATTCATGACCTACTTTAAATAACGTTTGTGCCTGTAAAACCTTTGAAACAGACATACTGCTTTGTTTCCAGTTGGTGCATGTCATAGAATGGTAGAGTTAGAAGGGATTTCATGCTGAAATCCTCTAACTTCATGCCACAATGTGATAGAGGGTTGTTGCACTATTAGATCAGTGGTGCCCCTCCAGATAGCAATAATGCAGAAGCACCATAGAACAAGTAATAAACTGGAATGATGTGTGGATAGTTTAGTATAAATCCACTACTAATGGATTATTATTGAGTCACTGACAGGTTGCAGAATACACCCACAAAACACACACTCCAGTTTGGAGGGGCCCTTTGTAGAAACTAGATCTGTGCAGGTGGACCATAAAGAAGGCTGATCGCCAAATAATTGATGCTTTGGGATTATGGTGCTGGAGGAGACTCTTGAGAGTCCCATTTCCCAAGGAAATCAGCCCTGGAAGGACAGATCCTGAAGCTGAGACTCCAATACTTTGGCCACCTCATGAGAAGAGAAGACTCCCTGGAAAAGACCCTGATGTTGGGAAAGATGGAGGGCACAAGGAGAAGGGGACGACAGAGGACAAGATGGTTGGATAGTGTTCTCGAAGCTACCAGCATGAGTTTGACCAAACTGCAGGAGGCAGTGGAAGACAGGGGTGCCTGGCGTGCTCTGGGCCATGGAGTCACGAAGAGTCAGACACGACTAAACAACAACAACAGATCTGTGCACTGGATTTGGTTGAGACCTAATTGGACCTATTCAGAGGTCTCATTTGAGTTGGGTTGTAACAGCCCTTGATTGCTACAGGTTAGGTTGAGTGGCCTAGAGGGGACTTTTGTCCAGCAGGAATGTCCAGCAGCAAGTAGACATGAGCAAACATGAGCAAGAAAAAGGGGAAACCACAAAAAGGAGGGGACCTACCAGGTGGCTTCACAAGAGAAGGTTGGGGGGTGCACTGCCAAATTGCCTCAGGGATGAATATGAGTTGGGTGGCTGCTATGGCAGCACAGGCCAAAGTGGAGCGATCCAGGGGCCACAAATGAGGGCCACGGGGCAGATAGGGTGTCCGTACAGAGCACTAGAAGAAACAGCAAAGCCAAACTGACATAACAAACAAAGTTCTCTATCTCTACATCAGGGGTTCAAAGCTGCCCTTTATTGTTAGGGCACCAGAGTTAATTTCAGCTGGTTGCTTTCTCACTTAAGTGCAAATAAATAGTGAGTTGCACTCCACAAAGTAGTAATCAAATTCTTAAAAATCCAAGTGAAAACTTTACTTGGAGTGTGACACATTTGTTTTCTCTCAGTTAGAAGCCTGTAGTAACACATTTCTAATTTCAGTTGGAAGAACATCTGCTGTTTTCATAACAGCATCCTTGATCCAAATGAAGGGCTAGGCACATACCCTCAGAATTCAGAAGTGCATGCTGGCTTTGCTCCTTAAACTTTAGCCTCAGGTTTTGCACCTGTCATCACAGCACAACCATGCTGTGGTCTGCAGTACAGAATATTGTCTTTCAAGGGCTGTGGCCTTTTTCCATGTGCCCAACTTCCAGATACACATTTCAGGATGTTTTCTGACTATGTGAATGAGATTATCTTTAATGTTGTTAGAAGAAAAAATTGCTCCCTTTCCCTTATGGGTTATTCCAGACCTCCATACAAAGTCATTAAGTGGGTTCCCTATTGGTAGGAGAAAAATAGCAGAGGCCTTACCAGAGTACCATATTTTTCCATGTAAAAGACGCCCCTTATTTTGGGGGACTCCAAATTAAGAAAACACCCCTCAGCACTACCCGTGTATAAGATGAGCCCCAATTTTAAACCTATTTTTTGGTTTTAAAAAACCTAGTCTTACACACGGAAAAGTACGGTATATTGAGAAGCAAAGTGGCTAGTAAGCCTGATCTTTATTAAAGGAAAAGGAAAATAAACTGTTGCAAGAGGATCTCCACTCACCACATGGAGGGAGGGAAGGAGAACCCTGAGCCCTTATAAAGACTCCTGAAATTGCCCACCCTGTAGCCCCCACAAAACATCATACATACATCACAGAAGGAGGCAGTCTACAGCAGAAATCCTGTCTACCCGCATACCTGTCACTGATTACATTACCTGGAAAGTCTGGCCATTCTTTTGTGATGGTTAATACTTTAGTTCCTGAATCCAGGTCACAGGCTCACCCTATTCATACACAAATGCACCCTTAAAGACAGGATTTGCAAGCAAAAAGACAATGGGAAGGCTTTCCCCATTTGCCTCTCTTACTGCAGAGGAATATTTGAGGTCCTTGGGAGAGTCAAAATGGCTTCAGGATTGCTCTCCCATACTATTTCAGACCCATGGTTTATATATTTAGATATGTGTGCATTTATGAATATTCTATCTTTGAGACCTTACAATTCTTATAACATGTATATGTATTTTTCCCACACAAAAAATCAACAGAATTTGGATTCTCAACCTCCCCCCCCCCCCAAGAGTCACTGAGAAGGGAGGGATTGAAAGTGCTGCACCAGGCTCCATTTCCATGCCCTGAAGCAGAGTGCCAGCAGGTCCTCCTTCACACCTCTGTGGCTTAGCAGCAAGATGAGTCAGTTGGCTCTCACCAGAGGGCTTCCTGATCCCTTTCTCATTGCATGAATTTTGAAGCTGCACGTTTTGGTCTAGGTTCAAATATTTGGTCCTGAAGGTACAAAGACATACTTTGAAAAGGGGGTGCAGGAATTGTGCATACTTTCCCCAAGAGTTTCATTAACGTTTGCTAGAATATTGCAGTTGACAGTGCAGCTAAATGATTGACGTCTTGAGTTCCAATGCTTGGGAGCATAAGACTGAGAACTTGGGCCCTTTGTTCTTTGAACAGCAGACACACAGGCTAAGCACAGTTTGTAAAGGTCTCTTCATTTTAAAAGCTATTTGCCATGTATCTTCCGGGGGTGGGGGAACGCACTGTTAAAGAAGAACAAGTCTCAGGCCTTCCTTGGGCTCATGGAACTAACTGTACAGTTTGTTTGGATACTGGTCATTGACTTTATTGGTCCACATTAACTACAAGAGTTTATTTTCTGTTTTCATGACAAGCCATAGATTTCTACACAATAGTCATCATTTGCTGCTGGTTTTATAAATTCTCAAAATTGCATAAAGTAAAACTGTTGAGAGTTAAATGTGAACTCCTACTTTGGACAATCATGACCTCTTCAGGGTCATAATAGAATACATGAATCAGCATTGTTTCCACTCTTACACCCTGAAATAGCTAACTCAATGCCTCTTGCCAGGGTGATGCATTATTGTTGCTTTGTTCCTTATCTTTTAAGTCAATTGCCTACCCACTGTATTGCATTATTGCCCCAGGAATATATCTCCAAAATCTTAATGAGATTTTGGTACCTCACTGTATTCATTTCTTTCAAATACAGCTAAACTATGTCGTCCCATTATATAAGCTTGATGTGCTGTGCTAAATAATAAGAGAACAAGAGATACAAATTGAGTAGGACCAATTTATGATTGGTTGACCTATGCTGGCCATTATGTTCTACTCTGAGATTACGCTGCATTTTTAAAGCAGCTTTATCTGAGGGGAACTCAGTTTTACAAAACGTAACAGCAGTCATGTTGACCTATAGGAAAAATTCATAATATTGAGGTAGCAGCAAGCTTGCTTTTTTTTTTTTTTTTTTTTTTTTTTTTTTTTTGAGAATTCAAAAGAGGAGAATAGTAGAGATTCTGAAAGCTTGCACACTATTTTGTGATATTTTGAATGATCTAAAATAAATAAAGATAGTTTTCTAACATAGCTTTTGAGTATTGTAAATGTATTTCTTTTAAGCAATATTTTTAATAGTAATTCTCCCCCCCCCCTTAGGCTAGAATTTCCCAGAATGAGTCATGCCCCCCACAAATATATATATATATATATATATGCAGGTTTTGGTGTCCTCGGGTGTCTTCCCGTGTAAAAGTTGGGGTGTCTAGGCGACGTTTCGACGAGGTCTCACTCGTCATCTTCAGGCTGGTGCTTTCGGCTTCTTGTTACTGGAACAGAGCAGGATCTCAGTGTTTGAGTTCCTATAAATACTGTTGAGGGGTGTGGTGAGGAAGTTCCCAGGCTAGTGTGCCTTTTCTTCTTTTGTTCCTTAGTTGCTTGAGGGATATCTTGAGTGATTTCTTGAGTGATATCCTGAGTACCACTTAGGTGGGTCATTAGGTGTGGATTAGTTGCTAAAGCCTTAGTGTCTTGACCTCTTGAACTTTGTGAAGAGTTTTTCTGAGAAGATGGCTGTAGTTGTGCTCTGGCTTGGCTTCGTGTATAGGGGCGAGCTGTGGTTTTGTGGCCTGTGCCAGCCAGATCTGTGTAGGGATTGCAGGGGGGTGCAGCATCCGGAGGTGCCATCATGGTTTGGCTACTGGATGGTGTCTGTAATTTATCTGTGGAGAGGGTCTGGGTTTGGGTCTGGTGTGGTTGATTGGTGATGGCGTTCTGTGTGCCTCTGGATCTGGTGTCAGTTTTTGTGGGGAGGGCTAATTTCCAGATGTCTGGCAAGCGGGATGTGTCGTCACGCTTGTTCATGTTGTGAGGGTGTTTCTCTATCTCGATGGCTTCCATGATTATTCTCTTGTGGTGATGTTCCATGTTAGAGAGCAATTTGGAATCTGCAAAATTAATTTCGTGTCCTGTTTCTTTCATGTGTTGGAAAAGAGAGGAAGTTTTTTCTTCTTTTTTGACGGCATTCTTGTGTTCTGCGATACGTGCATTTATTCGTCTGTTTGTTTGTCCAATGTACGTGGCTGGGCAGACTTTGCAGGGTATTTCATAGACCCCTTGGTTTTCCAACTGGATTTTATCCTTGGGGTTTCTGAGGATATTGGCTATCTTTTGGTTGGCGCAAAAGGCTGTTTTGATATTGTGTTTATGGAGGATTTTGCTAATTTTATCTGTGGTGCCCTTGATATAAGGAAGGAGGGCCATGCCATTGTTTTCTTCTGTGTCTTGGTTTTTGGGGGGTGTTTCTTTTTGGATTAGCTTCGTAACCCTGTTTTGCTGGTATCCATTGGCAATTAACACATTTGAGAGAATCTGTAACTCAGTTGTCAAGTGGTCTTTGTCAGCTAGGCGTTTGGTTCTGGAGATGAGAGTCTTGGCTACGGAGTTTATTTGTGCAGGGTGGTGGTGTGATTGTGCATGTAAGTAGCGGTTGGTGTGTGTTTTTTTCCGGTAGATAGTGTGTCCTAGGGAGCCATCAGACATCTGGAAATTAGCCCTCCCCACAAAAACTGACACCAGATCCAGAGGCACACAGAACGCCATCACCAATCAACCACACCAGACCCAAACCCAGACCCTCTCCACAGATAAATTACAGACACCATCCAGTAGCCAAACCATGATGGCACCTCCGGATGCTGCACCCCCCTGCAATCCCTACACAGATCTGGCTGGCACAGGCCACAAAACCACAGCTCGCCCCTATACACGAAGCCAAGCCAGAGCACAACTACAGCCATCTTCTCAGAAAAACTCTTCACAAAGTTCAAGAGGTCAAGACACTAAGGCTTTAGCAACTAATCCACACCTAATGACCCACCTAAGTGGTACTCAGGATATCACTCAAGAAATCACTCAAGATATCCCTCAAGCAACTAAGGAACAAAAGAAGAAAAGGCACACTAGCCTGGGAACTTCCTCACCACACCCCTCAACAGTATTTATAGGAACTCAAACACTGAGATCCTGCTCTGTTCCAGTAACAAGAAGCCGAAAGCACCAGCCTGAAGATGACGAGTGAGACCTCGTCGAAACGTCGCCTAGACACCCCAACTTTTACACGGGAAGACACCCGAGGACACCAAAACCTGCATTCCTGTACCCGTGAAAATCTACGAAAGCATATATATATATATATATATATATATATATATATATATATATATATATATGCTAATTAGAGACCCCTCACAAACTCAATCCCAACTTTTCCCAGAACTTGGCATATGTTTTAATCTACTGCAGGGCCAGCCCAATGTTCATAGAGCCCTTGATACCTAAATTCAGTGGTCTAAAGTGGCCACCTCAATCTACAGTATCTTAATAGTAGAGAAGCAGATATACAAAGTGTTTTACATTTACACTGCAGCATTTAAATACAGCTTGTGCATCTTCTCTGAATGAGTTTCTCTTTGATGTCACAGCACAAGTATTTGCTAGCCAAATTCTGCCCTCCATTGATCTTGCACAACCTCCTTGAATTTAATCCAGTTGTCTTTCTTCTTGTGTTCAGTTTATAGTTTTTTTCTTGTTTAGAGTGGAGGATCTTCGTAAAACTGCTGTGAAAATCACAATACTGTACCTTCTTTTTTACTTTTCCTCAATTTCTGTTGGACGTAACACTACTTGACTTGTACCACAATCAGCTTGTAGTTAAGATTGTTGTAGATTTAAAGGAAGAAAAAAATGGCATGTGAGTGTTTAATTTGAATGCAGGAGTGATTAGACTAGTTACAACAATGACAAAAATAACAATTATTTCAGTGACTTCTTTTGGTTAAAATAAAGTCAGCATAGAGAATGAATTAATGGTGTTTTCTTTTTGTTTTGGATTTGAATTCAAAGCAATATGTTTTATTCTTTAGAAAGCACCATGCAAGTTTGATCTAGCCAGGTATGTTCTAGGTCAGGCATAGGCAAACTCGGCCCTCCAGATGTTTTGGGACTACAGCTCCCATCATCCCTAGCTAATAGGACCAGTGATCAGGGATGATGGGAATTGTAGTCTCAAAAACACCTGGAGGGCCGAGTTTGCGTATGCCTGGTCAATAGTAACACAATTCTACACACACAGTTTCAGCAAATTCTGCCATTCTGCTGCAGCCGAAAGAAAGGCTGCAGTGGTGTGGGGGAGGGGAGGTGGCAACCAAAGCTGGGGGCGGGGGAGAGTATACAGAAGAAAAAGTTCTGGCTGAAGATATGAGACTCAGTAATCTCAGAATGCATTGTTAATCCTACTTGACAGCTGCTTAATCTGAAGAAGAAAAAAGTTCACATATTGAGATGTGCAACTTAATAAGAAAGAAAGAAATCTCCTGTATCTGAAACCATTGTTGCTTTTAAAGCACAATAACTTTCAAATGGTTTGAGTGATTTACTATAAAATTTTAGGCTTCTAAAGAAAAACCTTGCCTGCAGGACAACACTTGGAACGCCAATGATTTATGTAAAACTGCCTTGCACAAAGCCGTCTAATTGTATTTTGTAGTTTCTGTCTGGAAATTAACAACTAAGCTGCTATCCTGATAAACTGAAGACAGGCATATTTGTTCAGATGCACTCTCTTAAATACTGTTCCTAATTTGGTGACGTGTATTGGAACACTTTGAGAACTTTGGAATGTTCCAGTAGAGGAGCTATGCTGTGTCACGATCCTGCAATGCAGTTGACATGCAATTAAGTGCCACTCTGCCTTGCAGCTTGCCACTTCCATCAGGGGACCGAGGAACTGAGATTAAAGCATGCTGTGGATTAAAACAAACTGTGGTATTACTTTGATTTGGCAAACAGTTTTTGATGTGGCTCTATTTTGTTTTTGGTTTTTTGTGCCATAACTTTTCAGCTGATTCTTAGTTGGTCTCCAAAATGCTACTGGAAGGAAGTTTTTTATTTTGTTCCATCCTTCCAAAGTTTAAGATATTCCTCTTTAACTTTGTTTGGTGAAGAGATGGAAAATTGGGAACTTGTTTCGGGCATAGGAGTGACTAGTTGCATCTAATGATGCTATTAAAGGCTGGTGGTAGCTGGCTTGTAGTGTGCATTGTTGCTTGCAGTATTTGAATGCGTTGCAGACATTGCTCATCTTGGCCCTGTGTGGTCTGCAGCCATCAGACTAGGTACTCAGATTAGCACATGTTTACTCATTGCTGAGATGGATGAACATTTAAAAATGGGTATGTAATTTTCTGAACAATTATGTCAAAAGATATGTGATCTAGTCACGTGAGTCCTGTTGGGAAAACTAAAACCTCCAGCTATCAGAAACCAGTGGCGTAGCGTGGGTTGTCAGCACCCGGGGCAAGGCAAGTAATTTGCGTCCCCTAACCCGTGGATTTGCGCCCCCTAACCTGTGGATTTGCCCTAACCCCAGATGTTGCGCCCGGTGCGGCCGGCCCCCCCTGCACCCCCCACGCTACGCCACTGTCAGAAACAGACCACAATAAACCCATGCTTGGTAGTATGATAGTATTATCCAGTTATTACACAGGGTGGGTGTCAGAATAGGTGGCTTGTAACAATAATTTTGAAATGAAGAAAATAATTTCTTTTGCTCAGGGCTCCCCATCAAAAGCAGATCTGATTACCTTCCCAGTCTTCCAATCAGCCATTCTCTTCTCCCCGCTATACAAGTTGTACTACGGAAAAGCTGTTGCTTAGTAAAATGTTACATGTTTTACAAGCAAAACATCCCAGATTCAGTCCCTGACATGGCTGGGAGAAACTCCCGTTTGAAACCTTGGAATGCTACTCACAGTCATTGTAAACAATACTGAGCTAGATGGACTAATGTTTTGACTCTGTATAAGCTGGATCACTGAGTTCATATGTTCAGTTATTGGAATTGGGAATATGAAGGGGGACTAGGCCAAAAGGTTTTATTTATTTATTAAATTTCTATACCACCCTTCATCCAAGGATTGCAGGGCACTGATGGCGGCAACTCTTCTCTGCCAGTGACCAGAGCAGCAGGGCACATGGCAGCAAAGCAGGGAGTGTAGGCAGTGGTGGCAGCAGCAGCAGCAGGTATGGTGGTAGTGGCGGCAGCAGGGTGGCACTTCCGGTTTTGCCTCAGGCGGCGAAATGAGATGCATTACCCCTGTACTCATGAGATGGGTAGTGGAGATGGATCCTGGCTTGTATAGACTTGGGCTTGTGTATAGGCTTTCTCTATAGTTACAAACCTTTTGGATTGCATTCAGACACTGATATACGAGGCAATTTAAACCTGCTGTTGTACATCCAGTAAACACTGTGGCTTACTTGTTTGGCTATCTGTATCTATTAGAAATCGCAGTAATGCATTCTTCTTGTTTCTAATGACTATTTAATCAAAGCAATAATTCACTGCAAAGTAGAATGGTGTTTCCCCCCCCCCCTTTGGTGGTGGCCAGCTTGTCTTTAAGACGGAGTTAGAATTTTAAGGAGCTACTATGGAAATGTTTTATCTTTTAGAGTTCTTTATTATTTTGGCTCTGCAATTATTTCCTCAGCACTTTCACTTTCTTTGTCTCTGCTGTTCTTAAATTGAAGAGATAGAGAGACAGACAGACAGACACATATTGGTTGAATTTCAAATGGTCCTTGAAGAAAGAAAGCTTGCATGGAATTATATAAAACACACACATCTTCCTATACCGTATGGAGCACATAGACTTCAAAAGTGCATAAAGTTTTGAGTGCATGTGTAAGTGACAAGTGAAATATTCAGTGCCTGGCTAAAGGGCATTCATCACATCGCAACGGTCTATGAGGCAATCAGTGGTGATTTTGAGGTGGCCTTCACTGCATTTATCAGGCAATAACTATAGCTACTGCTTGCTTTAGTGAACCGTGACAAATGGTTACCAGCTTGAATTCTTTCTTCTTCAATTAAACTGTGTGAAATGACCATATGGATCCAGTTTCATAAGTGCTTGCTTATTCCACTCAGGCTTTCAGCTGACTTACATTATTCTAATTGCTCAATGAGATTTCACTAGTAAAGGAGCTATACTAACGTTGGTCACACAAGGAGCTTAAAAAATGTTAACACCAGTACATAACTTTTAATACTGCATTTTTAAAAACAATCAATTAGGAAAGCTGTACTAACTTGGGCCCTGATCTAGGAAAAGTCCAGATAGGTCACAATTAATGTTAAGTGTGATTGATTTTATCCTAGATCACAGGTGCCAGCATGCTGCACTCCAGATACTTTTGGGCTGTAGCTCCCCTCATGTTTATTTGTTTATTAAAACAAATAAACTTTAAAATAAAATAAGATACAATATACCACAGGGCTCAAAAACAGCCTTTCTCCAAGTGCCATTTTGTCTCAACCTACCAGTATTTTTTATTAAGTGTTGGACATTAATAAATATTATCTACCTACCTATCGATTTAAAGTTTGTATGGGAATAGGTGGTCCTTCAGATATCCAGGTCCCAAGCTATAACAGTCTCTTAGAGGTTATCAAATCAGCACTTTCATATTGGTTGCAAACAAATAGGACGCCAGTGGAGCTATTTTAACACTGGTGAGATGTTCCCTGTGGCTAGTACCAATTAGCTGCCTTGTTCTATACCAGTGTAGTCTTCAGACGTCAAATGCATTGCAATAGTCTCATTTTGAAGACTGTTGTGGCCAGTACACAAACAAATCTCTTCCAGCTCTATGGTTCTGTGTTTTCCTGCAGTAATAGCAGTTCACATTAGTTTTCCTTTGCTGGGAAGTTTCCAGGGGGCTGTATACCTTACTATAGATGATGTCAGGATATGTGTGCATGGATATCTTGGGCAGCCAGATTCACACAGCTGCCTGTGTGAGAGCAAATTATTGGAGTGGCATGAGGGCTCTTAATAAACTGCCGTCCCTATATTTTAAAGTTAATGCAGCTGTGGTTGCAAAGAACCAAGAAGCCATCTTTATCAGTGGTTGGTGCAGATTCATCCAATCTGTACACTTCCCTAGGCCACAGAAAAAAAGATATTGCAATCTGCTGATATTTTGTAAGTGAATCTGATATGAGCCTTACTTTAGTATGGCATAGCCTAGTTATGTGGCTTAAATTTACGTGAAGGGGCTACCCTGTCATGTCAAGGAAGACACAATGTCCCCCAGTGTACTGCGTGACTAGCAAAGCTTCAATTAAACTGCCAGCAAATTGCTTGAAAATGGATCATACACGATTTTTGCACTATTACTATTGTCTCCCTGTGACTCACTCTGCTGTATATACCGGTAGTAGCTTTTATTTTGAAGACTATTTTATTCCTACCAAGAGAGGTTTGAGAGCAAATATATTAAATGTCAGATGTTTCCATCATATTTTCAGCCTAAGACTTAAGCAATGGATGGAAATGTAGCATGCCTTGAAATATCAGATAAATATATACGGTATTTACTGTTATCTCTATTGCTACTGCAAAGAGTCATTTACCTCTTTGCTACAACACCATACACATATCCATCTCACCCGCTCCTCCCTCCCAGGCTTGGCTGTTTTCGGGGAGGGGTTTTTTGCATGTTGCGTCATAATTCTGTGCAATATCAAATATAGTCACTGCAAAGGAATGCTGTTTATTAGATTTTGCACTCTTACAAAATATTAATGTTTCTGTAAACAACCTTCCCTCATCCTCCAAGAGTTTCCCCTTTTAGGCCCTTGGGATCCTCAGAACTGCACATTCATATTTTCTACCTTTTTCTCTTCCTGTCCTTATTATTGCTGTAATATTGTCTTTACAGGTTTGCCCTGTTTACCTTCTATTTTAGTTTATTCATCAGTATCTTTCAACTGCGTGTGTTGGCAGAAGAAGGGAGACTTCCAGCAGAAGCGTTTTATTGTTTATGGGTTTGCTTAATTACCCAGCTTTTAGTAATCAACATACTGTACTTAAATGCATAGTGGGCCACAGAAATATGTTGCTGCCCTAGAATAAGGAGGAATTTGGTTTATAAGTATTATTTGGTTTTTTGCAGGTTTTGGGCTTTGAAATAGATACTGTGAACTCTGTCCAGTTTTCAAATCATACAGGTAAGTATATACACATCTCTATTCTCTTGAGATGCTTTTAGTTTATGGAAAAGGGGATGGATTTTCCCAATGAAGGGATGCAGAAAGTGGAGTCTCCCAAGGATCAGTATTGGGACCTGTGCTTTTTAACTTGATCATAAATGATTTGGAGTTGGAGATGAGCAGAGAGGTAGCCAAGTTTGCTGATGGTACCAAATTGTTCAGGGTAGTTAAAAGTGATTACAAAGAGCTCCAAAAGGATCTCTCTGAACTGAGTCAGTGGGTGGTAAAATGGCAAATGCAATTCAGTGGTAAGCAAGTGTAAAGAGATACACATTGTTGGGGGGGGGATCTTAATTTCAACATATACACACATGGAATCTGAACTTGTGGTGACTCACCAGGAATAAGAACTTTGGGTCAAAGTGAATAGCTCAGTGAAGATGTTGACCAAGTGTGGCAGCTGCTAGGGGTCCATGCAAGGGATCATTAGGACAGGAAATGAAAAGAAGCCAACATCATAATGCCATTATACAAATCTATGGTGTGATTACACTTGGAATACTGTGTACAGTGCTGGTTGCCTCACCTCAAAACAGCTATTGTGGAGCAGGAAATGGTGCATTAAAAGGCAACTAAAATGATTAAGGGGTTGGACTGAAGGTTACAGAATTTGGGACTTTTTAGTTTAGAAAAAAATATGAATAAGGCGGGGGTGGGACATGAGAGAGTTGTATAGGATTAGACATGGTGTGGAGAAAGTGGATAGCAAAAAGGTTTTCACCATATCTAATAATGCTAGAAGTAGAAATGTTGGAAGATTCAGGGCAGACAAAAGAAAGTGTTATGGAATTCTCTCTCTCAAGAGGTAGTGACGGCCACTAACTTGGATGATTGTGAAGAGGGTGACAGCATGTCTGAATACCCTTGTTGGAAATTGTAGGTGGAGAAAGTGCTGCTGGTCTCAGGGCCTACTTCCTAGAGGCCAGATAGGGAAACTTTTGACCTGCCAGATGTTGAAAACTGCGACTCCCACCATCCCTGGCTATTGGCCGTTCTCTCTGGGATGTAATTCTGCAACATCTGGAGGACCAAAGGTTCCCCAAACCTACCGTAGGCACATATGAAATCTACTGTGAGAGCATGTTGTTGGATTAGATGGGCCTCTGACCCGGTCAAGCAGGTTCCTTTGGCATTCTTATGTATAATCCTAAATAAATGTTAAGAATACAGAACACTCAGGGACCATTCCCAACTCCCCAATGTTGATGACTTGAGGAGGGATTAGATTTGGTCTCTGTGCTGGTTTCTCTCTTGCTGCTGTGGAGACCTGAATGGATGGGTGGTTACAGCTGGTGTTTTAACAGTAGTCAGCGTCAGGCCCCCAAACAGGGCATTTCAGGGATAGAGCTGGACTTGAACAGAAATCCACTGATTCCTATGCTGGTCCATTGTCAGATGGATCTTCTCTGTTGTGCCAGCCTGGAATTGGTGCTGCAAAACAACAACATCATCATCATCAACAACAAGGAAACCGCCTCTCACCTTCCACCCAGACCAACAAGAGCCAACAAGGCTTCGGATGTGGTGGTGGCTCTACTGCTCTGATGGTCCCCTAGGCAAGGTTAGGATTGTGTTACCTCTCTTTATTTGTTGGTATTGAGAGGAGCAAGCTTTATGCGATATCAAAGGAGCATAAAGAACAGACTCTTGCATCAGATTTTCATCTGAGTCTGATCATTCCAGCCTTGCAAAGAAGCTTGGGCCTGGTGTTGCTCTGGCAGTGTTGGCAGCAAAGGCTGGGCTGGCGTGCGGTGTGCTCCTTTCACCCTCCAATCCCCGCCCTCCCAGCGTGTGTGCCCCAGGTGCCATTAAAGCACGTTCTGCCGCTGCTTCACACAGTAGGTCAAATCTTTCTTCCTCCTTTTCCAGCTGCCATTAAAAAAACCACATGTTTTAAGGGGAGACTACTTTGCTTCTAAAAGTTTTGGAAACAGCAGCCCCTTATCTCTCCAGTGATGAAGGATTTGACAATCAAATGCTTAGAGTGTTTGTTTGTGTATATATTATGTTTCCTCCTTGGTTCTCCTCCAAGGAGCCTGGGCTAGCATCTGTAGAGGTAGCTTTTTTTTATCCCCACAAGAATGCTAAGAGGTACTAAGGTTGGTAGTAATTTGTCTGAGGCTACCCAGTGGCAAATTGACACTGTCATCTGTCACTATAAGCACCTGCCCATACATAGACTCCATGGTTCCTTCAAAAAATTTGACTTCCTGATATTGGCGAGGGAAGGAGGAGAGAGATAAGGAGCATATATTAAAACATCTTCCGATGGACACTTGTTTTTTTTTTCTGAATCACTCTGTTCCTTACATTAACGAAAAGGAAGATGTTGATATGCTATTTGTGATGCTCAAGAATATCCTTCTTTTAATCCTCCTGATATAGAGAGAGCATTTTAAGCTGGAGCCCTGAGGGAGCTCTGTTGGCTAAGTTGCCTGGCGAGGAGTATTTACTGTATGATTAGAGTGAGTGACTCACCTCCAAACGACATTGTGCTTCACGCTCGAATAAAAGGAGCTTGTCACACAGCCTACGTAGATGCTCTTTTTTTAAAAGAAGAAGAAACGGGGGAAAGGGGGAGACAGTTTCAGTTTGTCACGCTCTCTCTCATGTGTACGAATATAAATGTTTTGGGGGAAGGGGGAGGAAATACCGTAGACCCTGATAGGCTTCTGGCCTGCTCTTAACAGTTTGGCAGGCTTGTTATTAGCATGCATATAAAGGACTCATTTGGTTTGCTTCCTATGCTTGAAAAGCAAAACAGGTGTGTGTTGTAAACTCAGATGCATTGTTTAATTTCACGTTCGGGGATGCAGTTGGACTGGGATCCAAACAGGATTTCTCACAACAGGAATTCTCACTCCTGAATACGGCTTAAGCACATGCTTCCAGCCAAACATTTCCCACTGAGGCGTGCTGCAGAATGCTGATGCTAACTCAGACATTCTCTGTAGCCTCCTGTGGGTTTTGGCTCTGTAGCATCCTGTGTGAGGAACCTTGCAACGGGTCTACCCTAATACCAGGAGGCAGGATGGTTGTATTTATTGGTTAACAACAGATCAGGAGCTCAGCACCCAAGCACCAAGAAGACCATAGGGTAGAGAGGTTTAAAGTCATGTGCAAAGCTATCCTCGATGCCTGTTGTTGCAGTACCAGTTCTGATTTGAACAAGGCTAATAAATTTGCAGAACTGTGTTGGAGAATTAAGGAAAATGCTCCCCCCCTTTTTTTTTCTTGGAGGAACAAGAGTGGAAATTTGAACCTTCGTTTCCAAGGATAACATATTATAGTATGCTGACCCATTTACTGCTTGCCCAGTACCTCCTGCCAGTCACAATGGGACACTGTGTCCTTGAATGCTCTTTGGCTATTTCCCTCCCTCTCAGAGTTTATTCAAAAGTGTTCTTGGCACCGCTTCTGTTCATCTTTGAACTTTTGTACCATCAGATGCCAAAATGCAATTACGTTTATAAAAGGGGTCAGAGAAAGCAGGTGGGTGAACTCCCTAACCAAAGCTAATGTGGGGAATTAATATAGCCAGATGGTAGATTTCATGCCTCAGGTGGCTTGAGGAACACCCTTTTGTTCTTTCACTTGTGGAATGTGATTGGTTTTCCTCTAATTCTATATTTGGAAAACCCCAGTTGCTTTCACAAAATAATAACAGGACTATTAATGTTGATTTATTTCCTTTCGAAAATGCATTTATTGGGTCAGAAATTACTAGATTAATCTTGTTTTAGTGCTCTCACTCATTCCTCTACAAAACCTGCCACAACAATTTCAGTTTTAATGAGATTATTGTGCTGGAGATGCTGTGGAGTCAATCATTCCCTCTGTTTCCAGTGTTCAGGCTGTAACTGCCATTGCTTTATTTATTATTTGCATATTCCATTTTTAAACTGCCCTTCATCAGTTAAGATCCCAGGGCAGTTTACAGTATATGGAATTAAAACAGTAACATTTAATCTAACAAAACACTATAATACATACCAAACATGAATTCAAAATTAACAATAAACCAATCATCAATAGACAATATAAATATAACTGACTTGAAACACGTCAGTTTTCCCCAAAGGCCTGGATGTAAATATGTGCCATTAGATGGGGAACCTTTGTCTTGTAGGTCAGATATGACCTATGACCTGATTCCATCTACCCCACAGGGCTTTCTGAACACTGCAGCCTGCTATGGGTCTTTGGGTGAGTAGAGGTGGACTAGTAGTGTGGACACCATCAGAAAGTGAAGGCAGCACTCTTCCTCCACTCATCACCAGGAATGATTGGGTTGCCAATCACCCACAGTCTATATTACATTCTATACCTAGTGTGAACATCCTCTGGCCATGAAGGATCCCCTCAGGGGAGAGGTCTTGAGCAAATGACCTTTGTAGCCACAGCCTAAAGGTAGCTCTGCAGACCTCAATATGTGTAGTACCAGCTGGGTGTTCATGGGTATCCATTCCTCAAGCTGTCAATTTACCTGCCACCACCTGCTGCACAATTCTCCAAACCTGAGATAATTCCCCACACAGACATTACAGCAAAGGTTAGCGCAATCTAAATGAGAAAAAGGTACAGACCAGTTCCAGAGGGATACACCACCAGGTGTAGTCTTACTTAACCCATCCAACCTGTAACTTTATTTGGTCTGTTTCTTTGCTCAGGTTATGATCACTGGAAGGGGCAGGTGTTAAATTCAGATGAACTTCATGAACTATATGAAGGACTGAAACTGAACAATGTAAATCATTACGATTATGTACTTACAGGTAAGCTTCTTAATTTTTGCGAGAGTGTTATCGTGGCGACTAAAGAACCTGAAATACGTATGCTGAGGGTAAAATGATTCCATAGCTGTTGTTAAGGCAAACGGGGTCCTAGGTGGCCTTCTCTCAATCTCTTAAACGTGGTTAAGAGATAACTCAGTGTTATGTCTGCATTACCTCTCTAGGAGAAGCATTTTTAAAAGGCAACCTCAGCAGGAAGCTTGTAATATAAAGCTTTGCATCCAGCAAAATACCCTCGCTCACATTTCTGCAGATTATTATTAATAACATAGTTTCACCTCAATGCATACAGTGCATATGTTTTAAATTTCATTTTCTGTATTCCTTACTGCAGTGAATAGGCTTGTTATAAACTTGCTAGATGAAATTGATTGCCATATTGATTTATATAACTTCCTCAAGAAGGGAGGTGGTTTCAAAGCCGGGGATAACGGGGAAATTTAATGATACAGGTCCAGAATTATCGCCCATAAAGGCTACTCTGCCATGAAGGGTATTGCACAACTGACAGTTTATTTCCCCCTGCTCTGGTTTCCATGGAGTTCTTGGAGGTAAAGGAGATATTTAATAACAAAGTGAATGAGATTGCACTGATGTGGCAATGAATTTTCAGCATAAACAGATTCCATTTGTTTTGAAGACCTTTTTAATTTTCCCCCTGAGGAAAATCTTAATGTGCAAAATGACAGAATAGCTTCACAGAATTGCTTTCTTTTACCAACCACAGCTGGCCAGCTAAACTATTTTTCTACCTGCACTATTGCTTATTTTTATTTTATTTCTTATCCTGCTTCTTTCTGGGCTCAGGGTTGCTTTTTTTAAAGTATAGTTTGAAATAATTGAGGTAATTTCGAGACTGGAAAGTCTATATCATTTAAAGTTGATTTTTAAGGTATTACTCTGTGTCCATATTCAGAGCTTTTCAGGAAAGCGTAAGTTGTGAGGAACTATATTTTCAGGGAGTTGTGTGTAAGTGGGAAAAAGAAGCTTTGATGAAAGAGAGTATGGCACCAGTGAAACAAATCACATTTCAGACATTCATTGGCTAATATATTGTGCTTGCTGGGTATAGAGGTTAAAACTCTAATTTTAATCTTTATTTTTGCTCATTGTCTTGGCCCTGTTTACTGTTTGGGAAGAGAGAACAATAAAAATTTTCTGAAAATATTGGCCCAGGACGCGGCACCCTACACAGACACATTCCAATGAACCCAATTTGGATTGCTAGTCTAATATCTAAGAGCGATACAATTTATTTATTTATTTATCTATTTAGATCGACAAATATATAAACTATTTAATCATAGAATCTCTAAGCAGCATGCATAAAGCAGCTGTAAACAATATACAAATAAAATAATCAAAATTTAAATGCAGTTATCTGCAACTTTGTTTACATGTTCAGGCAAGCTTGCGAAATATTTTTTTTTAGCAGCTTCTACTGCATGTGGCGACTTTGGTCTCTACTTTCAGTATCACACATTGTGACTAAAGAACTAAAGTCACTGTTATAAGGGATATGGCGTTGCTGCTGTTTTTGTCCTCTTTGCTTTATAACGCCTATTAAAACAGCGGCATGTGATGTTATCACACGGGCCTTCTCCTTGCCACCATCTCACATAATTGGCTGGTAGGGGATGAGAATGGGGGATTTCAGAGTGTGGTGACATCATACTGCATTTTTTTTTTTTTTTTTTTTTGGTACTATATGTTGTTTGAAAACATACAGAGCAGCAGCTGCTCCTTGTCCCTCACAATACATTTTGTCTCAGGTCTCCCTAGTGTCTCTTGTTATGTCTTGTTTAGACCTAAGACTAAGGTCACTGCCACACCATACATTTGCACCACTTTAACAGGCATAGCTCCCCGCAAAGAATTCCGGGAGCTCTGGTATGTTAAGGGCTATGACCTCACAGAGCTACCATTCCCAGCACCCTCAACAAACTACAATTTTCAGGATTCTCCATGAAGTGGTGTAAGAGTGCTTTAAATGTATGGCATGGATATAACTTAGGCCATATTTCCAAACTCTCTAAGGAATGATGACTAGACATGTAAATTATTCACTAAAGTAATCTTGCTAAACTAATGAATAACTTGAGTAAAATGTATAAGGGTCACTCCTATATAGGCAGGGCAAAGTTTGTTCTGAATTTCATCTGAATTACCCACTAGAACTCAACAGTGTTGAAGAGCAGAGGTGGGGGCCGGGGAGTTCTTGCTTCATTTGGTTTTGCAGAATAGCATACCATCTATTCTGTTCACGGCCATCTTATACAGTAAATTTATGTATTCATTCAGGGTTTCTGAGGTGCCATTCACTTTGCCTCACAACAAGCCCCTTATGGGTGGGTGCTTGATTTGAGTGGCTGCAGCTTGCAGATGGGAGAACTTAGCCAAAACTAACAAAATATATTTCAGTAGGAAAAATGTAAGGTTCTGGCTGGAATGTGTGCAGAGGAGGATGACCGAGATAATAAAAGGTCTGGAAGCTAAGCCATATAAGGGACAGTTGAGGGAGTTGGACATGTTTAGCCTGGAGCAGAGTAGACTGAGAGGAGATATGATAGCCATCTTCAAATATCTGAAGGGCTGTCACATGGAAGATGGAGGAAGCTTGTTTTCTGCTTCTCCAGAGGGTAGAACTCAAACCAATGGATTCATATTACAAGAAAGGAGATTTCAACTAAGCATTAGGAGGAACTTTCTGGCAGTAAAAGCTGTTCAACTGTGGAACAGACTATCGTGAAAGGTGGTGGACTCTCTTTCCTTGGAGGTTTTGAGCAAAGCTTGAATGGTCATCTGTCAGGGATTTTTTTAGCTTTGATTCCTGCATTGCAGGGGATTGGACTAGATGATCCTTCGGGTCCATTCCAACTCTACATTTCTGTGATTACTCCCTTCAGCTCACTCTGGTTTATGGAGGGGTTGTGGGGGAGAAATTGGGAGGGTTCCGTTTGACGTGTGTGTGTGTGTGTTTGCAAGAGTAGGGGCTCTACCCTTGATAAAGAATACATTTATAACATTTACCATCCTCTGCACTTGAACTGGCAAAGCTGAAAAACTAAATGAAGTTCAAAATGTGACCTGTGGCACTTCAATTTGTGATGACTGAGTCACACATGGAAGAAAGTAAAAACCGCTACAGCCAATCTGCATCCTGGACAGAAAATTTGGTTGTCTTTCCTCAAGGGAAGAGAATGATTTTGTTAGCAGAAAAACTGCTTGGAAGCTTATAGTGGTTTCTGTGTTTGTGTTTTGCTTTGATCTCTTAGACATATGAAAAAAGATTGGCTTAAGAGTCCTTCCGCATGTCCAGGCAGATAAACTCTAATATAGCAAACTCACCCCAATTTATAGAAGTGACAACTATAGGCCAATTCATAGAGATGCTGCCACTGAACAGAAATTGGGTGTGGAAAATACTTTCCCAACATAATCTTAATTTCCCCTCTTATCCCTTCAAAGGCTACACAAGAGACAAATCATTCCTTGCAATGGTGGTTGATATTGTTCAAGAGCTAAAACAACAGAACTCCAATTTGGTATATGGTAAGTTTCTAATATACAAATTATTCACTTTACATTATGTAGTTAGGGAGATCTCACAGACGGAAGATATTGGTGGCCCTCCTGAACATAACTCTAAAGGCTCAGGGAAAGCAAAAATTGGTTATGGCATTGATAGTATATAAAAAATAGATCATGATATTTATTGTGAGTAAATTAGTTTTGATGTCACCAGCTGGGACACCAGAGAAATCTCTTAGCAGCGCTGTAGTGACAATAAAAGGGCATTAGCAAGTTCACAGCTCATGGGTGTTTTGTCTGGCAACAAGAGACTGATCTCCTCTGATGTTATAGTGGAACTTGCTGCCTTGACTTAGCTGCTCTCATTTCAAAGAGGCAACTGAGTGCTGGAGCATTCGCTAGAGAGAATTCAGATTCAAAGGTCACTGAATAACTTTTGTTACATTAGCTGTTTAAGTCTTGCCTGATATCCTGGAGCTATGAGACAAGACTTTGTTTGCTGGAATCAATATAGGTTAACATCGCTTTCAAACTGTTCTAAGAGGGCCTATTCAAGTTGCTGCTGCCTGACCATTTGGTCCCTCTATGTATGAGTGACAGATTCACAGCCTATAATCCTTCTATCCTTTTATGGATCCTGTACAGTGTGTGTGTGTGTGTGTGTGTGTGTGTGTGTGTGTGTGTGTGTGTGTGTTTTAGCAAAGATCAAAACAGTTTATTGTAACTACCATGGAGGTTTTCAATGAGCCTGGCATGGTTATGATCTCTTGGCTCTTCATACTTAAATGTGTTCTTATACGGTGGCATTATTGCATCTGCATTAACAATTTTAACTTTCTCTTTCAGTATGCGATCCTGTGATGGGTGACAAGTGGAGTGGGGAAGGCTATATGGTTGGTAATCATCTCACTCTTGGCCCATCTTAATGAATAACGTTATACCAAAAGAAACCCTATTTCTTCAGGACATAGATACAGACTGGACCAGTATAATAGGGAACGAAACCTCTGTCTGCATGTGTGGAATGTGTGGTGTGCTGGCTGCTTGAAGTGCAACTGCATGGTGGCTACTCTGTATGGAAAGCCATTTACGGAAAGCAGCTTGTCTAAAAAAAAATAATAGGTGATTCTGCGCCCCCCTCCCCCACGCCACAGCAGCCTTTCTTTCTGCTGCAGCAGAATAGCAGAATTTGCTGGAACTGTGTGTAGAATTTTGTTACTATTGACCAGGCATAGGCAAACTCGGCCCTCCAGATGTTTTGGGACTACAACTCCCATCATCCCTGACCATTGGTCCTGTTAGCTAGGGGTGATGGGAGTTGTAGTCCCTAAACATTTGGAGGGCTGAGTTTGCCTATGCCTGCTATTGACACTCATGTGCAAATGTTGACAATCACACACACATATACACACACATTGGGGCATTCACAGTATTCCTCTGGGGATTGTCGGTATTTTTATGTAGATGCCAGCATGTAGCAAATTTTGAGCACTCCCTCATATGAAATCTTCAAGTGCAGTAATAGTTGTGAATCTCTTCCTACCAGTGTGCTTATCAATTTCTGGATTGAGCTGAGAAAATAACTGCTCATTCATGGATTTGTTTTTGGAGGATTTGAACTTTGTTAGAATAAACTGTGAATAATGAAGAATCTGCTTAAGCTTTCCAAAGTCAATATCATTTTTCTTATTCTTTACAGTATGTTCCAAAGGATCTTCTTCCAGTTTATAAGGACAAGGTTGTGCCTGTAGCAGATATAATAACACCTAATCAGTTTGAGGCTGAGTAAGTATTGTTTTTCTCATATATTTTTAAAGATGTAGAAATAAATTGTTTTCATTATTTTCCTGATTAAAATGAAAAGTTGCATTTTGTAATTAATTAAAATTAATATTAAATGCATTCTTGACATTTCTTGCCATATATAAAATCACATGCTCACAAATCTAAATTTTGGTAAGTTTGCTAAATTAGTTTGGCTGGGATTGTTTAAACAACATGGAGTACATATGCTGTTTGAGTCTATTATTTTACAGGGTCTGTTAGCTGAGAGGATTAGAAGATGCCAAGGGTTGATGAGCAACATAGATTAACTTCTTATTTTTGTTAGTGTGAAGGCAAACTTATACATTTATCACACTGAATAACACCTTAATAAGACAACATTCAGAGCCTTTTGATTAGAAGGCCTTTGCCAAAGATAGTAAGAAGACTTTTAGAAATATAAATTTATAACTTTTGTTATAAATTTGAATTATTAATTATGCCTTCTTGCCTTGAACTCTCCTTCGAGTACCCCTGTGTCAGAAAAAGCAGCTAAAATACCTGAAATAAATTAAATGAAATATGTTATGATAACAGTGCAAAAGGGAACTCTATGCAAACTTTTCTCTATCTGTTGAACCAAGGCAGCCCATAAATTCACAGAACTGTATAAAACATGACACAGAAATAGATTAAAGAATGAGAAATAGGTTAAAGAATGAGCCTCAGCTGGTGAAGAAAGAGGCCAGAATTATACTTCGGGTTTTATAGTAGCTCAGAAGGTTGTTAGAACCTTTCTTAAAAGTTCCCTACTTGCTAGACTCTTGAGCTTCCGTAATACTATGTCAGAGACAGAGGATACAACATAGGGGCTTGTTATACCATCTCTCTTGTTCTTGAGGACCAGTTTGATGGAAAACTGTTTGAATCTTTGTGCAATGTGGCGTTTATTAGTTTTATCTCATTTAAAGTTGGAGGATGATATTCCGCAGTAAAGTGCACTATAGATTTTATTGCTAAAATCTTAATTAGCAAAAGATACTTATTTTAAAAGGACACTGGACTGTTATTTCCTGCTTTGTAGGTTACTTACCGGGAGGAAGATACACACTGAAAAAGAGGCTATAGAGGTAGGTGTTCTTGAACTCTTAGATTTCTAACTGCCCCAGTGAAAACTTTTTAACGCCTCCATGTAATCGCTTGTGGGTCGAATATGGTGCTGTTGGTAGACTTGTAGAAATCACACAGAGATGTCAAGTGTATGGAGTGGTGCCTCCATGTGACAGTTGTTGTAGCATTTACCACTGCTGTGTGATTGTGACTGCTCAAAAAAGGGTTGTTGTGACTGCTTGTAGACATTCGTACACTTAGTGCAGTCGGTCTGCTTCCATGCATTTACCACAGGTTAGTAGCACGTAAGAACTTTAAAAACAGAAGTGGGCAACTTTTTTGTACAGTGGTGCCCCGCAAGACGAATGCCTCGCAAGACGAAAAACTCACTAGACAAAAGGGTTTTCCGTTTTTTGAGTCATTCCGCAAGATGAATTTCCCTATGGGCTTGCAAGTTCTTGCGAGTTTGTTTCCTTTTTCTTAAAGCCGCTAAGCCGTTAATAGCCGCTAAGCCGTTAATAGCCGCTAAGCCGCTAATAGCCGTGCTTCGCAAGACGAAAAAACCGCAAGACGAAGAGACTCGCGGAACGGATTAATTTCGTCAGGCACCACTGTATTTGGGGGTAATTTGTGGGGTGGCTGCATGACAAGTGTAGGTGGGACCGGAGCCAAACGTGGGCAAGACCACCTCTTTTCTCTGCCCCCATTCACAAACCATGTTAAGCAAAGCCATGGCTTAGTGCAAGAAAGCAAATTTGTGCACTCCTGGAGAGCAGATTGGAGCTGCTTTGCTCCTTCCTGGTCATGATGATGATGATGCACTTTGCTGAGCTAAGCTGTGGTTTGGCTTAGCATGTTGTCTGAATCCAGGCTCGTAGTTTAGCTCTCTCCAAACAAACCACATGTGGGTAACCGAAATTTGGCCTATGGCTTGCAACTTGTGGTTTGTCCAGGAGAAATAAGCCACAAGCCCAAGTTCAGATGACACACTAAGCCAGACTATGGTTTAGCTCAGCAAAAGTCAGCTGCAAAATGACCGAGAAAGAACTATGCCCAAGAATTAACCTATGCCCAAGAATTAACCTCATCACTTGCAGATGGTTTTTGAAACTGGGCCCAAGGGTTGCAGGTTGCCCACAACTGTTTTAAAGTATCAACTGGGACTCAGCCATACTTAAAGCCACAGTGTTTAGGATTAACTATGTCGTTGTAAAAATGTTAATGATTCAGTGCTTTATTCTGCACATAGAGCAACTTTTTTTTGGTTTTGAAAAAAATCACGGAGAAATGAACTCAACACTGGAGAAAACAACACTTGCAATTCAAAACTGACTTTCAGCATTGCTTTACTTTGCAGTACTGCCCCCTGGTGCTTACATGCTGGTGCTGTGACAACAATAGTAGGAAATGAGTATAAGCATATTCCACTTTACCTAGGGCTGCCATACGTCCGTAATTTCCTGGACATATCTGGGATTTGCCCATTGAAAATGGTGTCCGGACTGAATTTTCGTAAATTGTCTGGGTTTCCACTTTTTGAAATATGGCAATCCTGACTTTACCATAAGGTTGATTAAGACACTTCCCTAAGAAGATCTTTTAGTGCAGTTATGTCTTTGTTCAAGTCTCCTGATTCCACATCTTAACTCCTGGCACTACTTTACTTCCAAAACAAATTCATGGCAACCCACAAAGACCCCCTTTAATTTAACCATCAGCCACAAGAAAAATAATAAGCTGAACAGCTTCTATTGTCAGCAAACCAGGGTCTCATGCGGCATTCAATAAGTGGTATGAAAGGAGCCCTGAGTTCTTGCTCTTGGTAGTTCCCCCCTATTGTTAATAAGAGAAGATAGTTTTGTCAGTGTACTATGGATGTATGGCAAGCTGTTCCTTTAGGCTTTGATTCATGATGACAGAAGAAAGAGGCAGGCTGGCATCCAGGCCAGGCAGATTCAGTTAACGGGCACAGAAAACTGTGATGCTAAACTAAAGTGGCAATTGTGGAGTATCTCTGCACATTTAAAAAGTGTGCTGTATAAAAAGATAAATCGGAATAATTGTGTTTTGAGATAGAACTATTGTTAGAGTGTAGTAACTGTTACTGCTGTGATAATTATGTGTTAGATCAAGGGTTGCTAAATGGTGGTCTGCAATAAACACACAAGACGTAACCGGCTGTACTTTTGAATAAATAAGGTATACTATTCATTGTATCAAATGTAGATTTCAACAGAAGTAGCTCATAAAGTTCAACGGAAAAAGCAGAAGACCCAGTGGATCAGTTCATTCTGTAATCAGTTCATGCATTCAGGACGGCAAAACAAGCCTAATATTCCAGAAATTCTTGTCTTAGACTCTGTGACAGGATTCTGTGGAACTGTAACAACCTTTTATGTGGATTGTTGAACTTCAAGAACAGACAGGTGGAACAGACACTTATACAGTGGTACCTCGGGTTAAGTACTTAATTCGTTCCGGAGGAACCTGAAACTGTTCTTAACCTGAAGCACCACTTTAGCTAATGGTGCCACCGCGCCGCCGGAGCACGATTTCTGTTCTCATCCTGAAGCAAAGTTCTTAACCCGAAGTACTATTTCTGGGTTAGCAGAGTCTGTAACCTGAAGCGTATTTAACCTGAAGCGTATGTAACCTGAGGTACCACTGTACACATGGACCCTATGCATGAACTGATTACAGAATGTACTGATCCACTGGGTCTTCTGCTTTTTCCATTGAACTTTATGAGCTACTTCTGTTGAAATCTACATTTGATACAATGAATAGTATACCTTATTTATTCAAAAGTACTGCCGGTTATGTCTTGTGTGTTTATTGAATATGTTTCACGTAACCATAGGTTTGTTGTTGTTTTGCAAACTGGTCTGCAGCATATGTGTGGATTTGTGGTTGAAGAAGGCAGGTGGTACATCCCACACAGTAAATATTCATATTGATTTTTAATTGTATTTTTATTGATGCTTTTATTTCTTGTATTGTATTGCAATTTGAAGTTTATGGAATTCACATAACATGCAATATATAAGAAATAAAAGAAGCAATAGAGATGTAATCAAAAAATCATGTAGCACAGCACATTACAACTGCTACAAGAAGCAGAAAAAACAACAACCCATGAGTGATCCTCCAAAACCCTTGGCAATTTTCCAGTGGTCTGTGGAGGGGGAAAATGTTTGGGAGCAACTGTGCTAATAGTTACGGTCACGAATGTGTTTTCATGACACAGTTCTGCACTGATATAGCTATGGAAGTCCTATAGATATAATTTACCACTTGATTGTAGTCTTAAATTTCTGGTAAACACACCCTGTCTTTAAATGGGATAATTGGGTACTGAAGCGTAGATATTCCAGCAATCTACTGAATGCTATTGATTCCTGTAAGTAAAGTCCTCTGATGTTAAGTTTCGCTAATTAGGTTCTGTCTAGACAAATATCCTGATGCCAAGAATAAACAGGCCCCTGATCTTTGCAGTTTTTCTCCCAGCAAAGCCAATTGAATGTCAGCCCACAGATTACACTTTTCCCTGCGTCAGAAAGCATCTCCCGACTATTACGGCTATTTTTATCCTTATTCTCCTTTTTTTTTTAATGCTTCTGGAGTCACCAGGGAATACCCCTCCTGTCTTTCATTGCTAATTATAATGCTTTGTTTGCCATTTTCAGTCTCATTAATGGAAGCAAGCCCAAGTTAAGTAGTCTCTGGACTGCCTGACAAGTTAATAAGATGCTAACTTTAGGTCTATAGATTTTCTAGTCACATTCCAAAATCTTTACTGAAGAATTTTCTATCGGTCTGTCTGCTTGCTCAGTCCCATTCTGAAAGGGAAAAAATATCTCTTTAAACATAATAAAGTTTCAGCCAGGCATAAAACAATGTGGTTACAATGCCATCTCATTAGAACACAATCCCATCTCAATTATACTGCAACACTCAAGTTAACACAGGTGTTTTTTTTATTATTATTATCTGAACGCTTGTTTTGGAACAAAGAGCTGGCTGAATCAGGCATTAGAAATATTCTCATAAAGTGAGCCCCAGCTACCCTCAGGGGCACACTGGCATGCAATACATCATGTACAACCTTGGCCTTTGTTTCCACAACCGCAAAGTTATGAGCTGAGAACCACCTATGCAGTAAATCAAAGCCAAGTTTAGACTAGTTTAATTACAGTGGCTTCCCCAAAATAACCCTGGGAATTCTAGTTTTGTGAAGGTTCTGATAAATATTTTGTTTAGTCCCATCTTAGCACAGTAAATATGGCTCTGGGAGGCAGGAGAGCACACCTGATACATGCAGTATACCTACATGTAGTCACTGTGCAACAGCCCTGTGTCTCTTGGCACAAACAGGATACCAAGCCCATGCCTTTTTGTTTTCCATGCAGATATCCTACTTTGTTATCCTAGAGAAAGAAGACTGCTTTCCTTTCTTTTTTGTTAGAAACAAAAATGGACTGTGTGAAGAAGAGTTATTTCCAAGGCAGCAATCTTATACCAACTTAACTGGGAATAAGACTTATTGAAAGCAAGGGGACTTGCTTCTAAGCCAGGGGTAGTCAACCTTTTTATACCTACCGCCCACTATTGCATCTTTCTTGATGGTAAAATTTCTTTACTGCTCTCCAGTTCTCGATGGAAGGAGGATTCAGCTTGTGCTGTAGAACCCCCTACCACCCACCTAGAATCCTGAAATGCCCACTAGTGGGCAGCAGGGACCAGGTTGACAGCCCCTGTTCTAAGCAGACATGTATAGAATTGCACTGTAAGAGCCCAAATTGTCAAAAGTAGCGTTACTGGAGCAACTTGGCCTTTCGTGAGGTGGAGGGTATTAAAAATAGTGGCTCTCACTAATACAAACTTTTTAAATGTTAAATATAACATACTTGTAAGTTTGTATTTTACATTAGTGCCTGCCTTTTAGAGAAATGCTGGGACTTTTAACTATTTGTCATTATTCTTCAATGAGAATTAACTGTTTAATATTTTGGTCCATGGAAAGGTAATGGATATGCTCCACAATATGGGACCCGAGACTGTTGTAATCACCAGCTCAGACCTCCAGGCACCTTCAGGAGATGATTACCTGATAGCATTAGGAAGCCACAGGAAAAGTAAGTTGATTTATTTGTTTAAGTGAGAAAGCCCTGCTTTGTCATATGCATACACATTAAAAATACACTCCACAATAAAGGAGAACATTTATTGAAAATTAAGTTTCATATATAAATACAGATACATGTAAAAATAAATCAAAGTTACCTTTCTTTTGAGATATTACTAATACATTTTGCAGGCACTTGTTATTGTTGTGGTTATCGGCATCCATCCATCTCTAGAGACAATGGAGTGTGCTGCCAGGGTTGAAGTCAGCTCACTGCATTAACAGCACTGAAGTGAGCTCCCCGGGGTGCAAGCCTGGGCAGTGTGTAAGGAGTACATGGGCTGCTCGGATGACAAGACCCCGCTCTTGCCTAGCTGGTGTGGTCCAAAGGAAAGGACCACAATTGGCCTTGTCTGCTCAATTTGCAAGAGCCTTCCTTCACATGTAGGGGAAGTCACTTGTAGACACTTGTATTTGGCGCATGGTTGCTATGTTGCCCACCTATGAGTTAACCTCAAATTCCTGTTTGATTACATTAAACTGGGAAGAATATAAATATGAGCCTTCCTTGACAGCTTCACAAGATGGGACCACAGTGACACAGAGGATCCGAATGGAGTCTCCTAAAGTAGATGCTGTCTTCGTTGGTACGGGAGACCTGTTTGCTGCCATGCTCTTGGCTTGGACCCACAAGCATCCAGACAATCTAAAAGTATGGACAGACACTTTCCCCAGTTTTCCTTCCTGCCTCAATGACAGAAAAAATATTCTCATTTCTTTACTTTAAATTCTTAGTATGTAAATTTGTAAATGAAGACGACAGTATAAGGAAACGAGGCCATATAAAGCAATAGAGGATGAATGCCCTTGTTCAGATGTATCAGTAAACCATAAGTTAGTGGTATGAGAATGAGCAAGTGATAGTGTTGGCTTCATGCACTTCCAGTGTCAAATTATACACCTATCTACTGCATCAGTGCTGGTTATGCTGCTGGGTGCTAGTTCCTAGGTGGAGTAAGGGCTATGGAAACCTGCAAGATCAGCTTGAACAGAGGCTATGAAGTGTCAAAATAAAACAAAAAGGTGCATACAAGTTAAAATACTCTCCACGTTGAAGGTTTTTGGGCAGTAGGGTTGGAAAATACTGGTGCTTGACACTTTGGAAGGTTGCTACAAGTCAGAATAGGCAATACTGAGGTGGGAGTGGTTGTAGATGAACTGAGAGGTTGATTTGGTATAAGGCAACAGCATCATATGTTTGCACATACCATGAGCAACTATAGCTTTCTGAGGTATTGTCTCAAAATTTCTGAAAAAGCAAGAGAATACCATGTTAAAATATTTTATGTATTAAATGCTGACGCCCAGAATATCTGTATTGTGTTATATACCACTCTGTCTTCAAGCTTTCATTTCGGGGAATAATAGAATATAACGTGCCAAAGGCTTTGTTTAGAAATAAAGCCTGCTACTTACAACTCGGTTTCTCCTACATATTCCTAGTGAAATTGCATTTAAATTTGATGTTTCTCCCCATGGGCACATATTTCAAATAAAACAGCTCCAACAAATTGTCTTCAGTTTCAGTAAAGCAGTAGTGCTACTGGCCTGAGTCAATAAAGTGCCAATGAAACTGAAATATGTTCCTTCTAATTGCAGGTGGCATGTGAAAAGACAGTGTCAGCCATGCAGCATGTTTTGCAGAGAACCATAACGTGTGCAAAAGGTAACCTATTTACACCATGCTTCTGAATTCATTCATTTACCATTACTGGAAAATACATATTAGGGAGGGGGCATAGCGAAGTAGTACAGCCCATATACAATTCAGTTGAGTTTGGTATGAACATGATTTTAAATTGACCATCTATTACTCCTTTAATTTCATGCAGTGGCTCAATGCTTACAAATTAAGGGGCAAATAAGGAGCAGTACTTACAAATTCCACTCTGTAAATCTCCCAGGTGAGAGCTGGGAGGGTCCACCCCCTTTTGTGTGAGATAAGGGTTAAAATCTACCCATGACAGACAGCTCTGTATTTTATTCTCTCTCTCTCTCTCTCTCTCTCTCTCTCTCTCTCTCCTCTTCTATTTTCTCTTTTTGTTTTTGTTTTTTGTTTTTCTTTCTCGTTTTCTTTCTTTTTTGTTTTCCTTTTCCCTTTCTTCTTTATTTTTATTTAGATTAGTTTGGTGGTGTTTATTGCATTGTACGTTGTAAAGTTTCAATTAAAAATTATATATAAAAACAAATTCCACTCTGTAAAACAATGCTACGCAGGTCATGCACATCAATTAATATTTTGAATTGTGCTCTATTATAACCAGCTTTAATGCAATTTGTGTTGAATGTAATTGTGTATGACCAAAAGGAAGGGCCTTATTTACACTTCGGGGTTGGGATAACTATTCTGAGGGCGGGCGGGCATGAAAGATGCTAATAAAATTATGCGTGGTTTAGAGCAGCTGTGGCCAACATAATACCGTCTAGATAGTTTGACTACAACTCCAATCACCCCAAGCCAGCATCACCAAGAGTCAAGGATCATGGGGGGTTGTACGTCTGGAAGGCACCACATTGGCTTAGAGACGGCAAATAGAAACCCTGTATTTTTCCCTCAGGGAGTCATCCAGTGAAATAGTGATGGCCACCAACTCAGATGACTTTAAGCGAGGGTTAGACAAATTCATGGGGGATAAAGCTATCAGTGGCTACTACCCGTTATGGTTGTGTTCTACCTCCATTGTTGAAGGCAGCATGCGTCTAAATGCCAGTTGCTGGGAGGCCCAGCAGAGTGTGCTGTTTGTCAGGTCCTGCTTGTGAGCTTCTGGGGAGCCACTTGGAGATTCTAGACTAGATGTGCCAGTGGCCTGATCCAGCAGCTCTCCTGGTGCTCCTGGTCCACGACTCCTAGAATCCTTGACCCTTATCCATTGTGACTGGGGCTGTTGGGAGTTGAAGGCTATCAGCATCTGAAGGGCCACAGGTTCTCCATCCTCAAGATAACAAAAAATTAAGGAGTGTGCTGCCCAAGGTGGCTTGGACGGCTTTTAATACCAGCTCAGTTGTACTTTGTGTTCAGAGGCCGTATTCTGCTGGGAAAGAAAGAGTGGGGGCATGTTGTTTTATTGCTTGTGGGCTTCCCAAAGGCATCTGGCTGGTCAATGAGGAGAATAAAGGGCTGCATGAGATGGCCCTTTGGTCTGATCTTGCAGTGCTCTTGTTGCATCCTGAATTGCAGTAGAGCTGAGATTCAAGCATATTGATTTGGGGGTGGGCGGGAAGGAGTGAAGGGCTGGGAGGGACAAGTTTTTCTTCTGGGCTGCTTTTGTTAAAATTAAACACCTGTGGCATTTCAGTCTCTTTGTTGCTTTTGTTTTTAAGCCCAAGCTGGAGAAGGAAACAAACCCAATTCAGCCCAGCTGGAACTGCGGATGGTCCAAAGCAAAAAGGACATAGAAAACCCAGAGATAATAATAAAAGCTACTGTGTTATAAAGGTTGTACATCTCCTAACAACGCACAATGTATTGATGTCCTCATTTTCTTTCCTGTAAATTGTAATGTTTGCCTTAGATCTGTGACAGAAACCTGACTTCCATGAAATAGTGCCCAGCATAGATGAGATCCACTACCAAGCACATGTGCTGGCCTTGCTCGAATTAAGAAGAATGAAAAAAGCTAGGTGTATATTGCAACTCCCTCCCAGGTATGAAGATGGCTGTCAGATCAATTCAGTCTTGTTGGGAGCCCTGGGTTTGGGAGCACAAGGTTTCTTGCCTTGCCAAAGACTTTCAGAATGCATTTGTTAGTGGAATGATTGTCTGGAGTGTATAAACTGTGGGAAAGCATCTTGTGCCAATTGAGCAGGTTACCTCTCCCCTTAAATGCAGTGGTTTGGCAGCCTGCTTCAATGTTCAGTACCTCAAAAAGTAGAGAGAGATTCAGGCCAAGTGTGGAGAGGGGTCTGCAGATGGTTAGCTTTTAGGTTCTCTGTCTGTACAGCCCTTGGAAGTATAAGAATGTGTTGTTGAGAACAGCTCCCATGTCTGGTCTGTGAAAAATTGCAAGATTTCACTATCCAGAGGTGCTAACCCTTTAATATTAAGCAACCAAAAGTTGTCAGGTTTTTTTGTTTTGTTTTGTTTTGTTTCCCCCTTCTTTCTCTCCACAAAAAACACAGATGAGTAAAAGACAATGGTGGTTCTACCTCTGATAGAATACACTTGACACAGTTTTATCAAAAGACTCACAAGATGCAAGTTTCCTTAATAAGTACTTCTTATGAAACCTGAATATCCCATTTCATCTTGTAATGGCTAGGAGGGGAGTGAAAGTCTTTGTTGTTTGTTGAGACCAATTCACTGTTTTTGACCACTGGTTAGCGTGCTCCTGCTTCTGGGATGGATGATTAAAAAAAGACTGTATAATCAATAGGTTTCTCCAGACATACACATCCACCAAAGGCACTACACACCAACCACTGCTCTTGTACAACCTCCATGCCTTTCAATGACACTTAGGCAGGAATCTCATGCAAGCCTGATAGAAATGAATATAGGTTGCACCGTAGACGTTTGGGAGGCATTTTACCCATATTATTTATCAATGCAAGGCCCAAACCTTCAGGAATTTTACAGGAGTTATTGTTAAATTTCAACTTGAAAAAATAAATGACGGTCTGGATGCTCCAGTGAGCATGTCTGAATACCTTGGGAATCAACACAGAGTGCTAGGTTCTGTTACATGCAATAATCTCTTAAAGTTATTAAAACAATTTCAGTTCCTCTTAGTTGTTGATAATTTAATAGTGCCAGGACTAAGCATATTAATTCAACTTAGAATTTTAAACCTGTTTTCCTGTTTCTCTTCTCTCTGTCTCTCTGTTCCCTGCCCCCAGAAGAATTATGGATAAATTGACATTTGTACTCTTTGTTTTATTTCTTGTTATTTTCTTGAGATAAAACAGGGTATTGAAGCAATCCATGGCACTTTGTAAAACACTTGTTGCAGTGTTACTTCCTCTTTCCTTGCAAATGACCAGGGTACTTTTCGCCTAATTTTTATTAGAACATCCTTTTCTCTGGATCTCTCTGGAAAACAGGATTTCTGCAGAAGTGCTGCCATTAACAGGAGTGCTGCTTGAGTCTTAAAGCTCCATTGTGCAAACTGTTGTTTGCTGTTGTTAAAAATCAGCTTTTAATTACTTTATTGCAATGTTTTAAATTTCTTAGATGCCTTCTACTAAAAATGGTCTTGAGGTGATCTACAATATAACATACAAACAATATAGAAATATACAAGAACTAAAAACAGGGGTAACAGCAACCAACAAATTATTCAATACAATTCAAAAAGCAACACCAGCCTTGCCCCCACTACCATAACGCCCCCCAAAGAAACATGTTCATAATTGTCACTAAGCAAACCAATTTAAATGTCTAGCTGTACATAAGAATGTTACATTAACAGTCATATGCCTGGTGCCAAAACAATATTTATGTTGGTTCAAGGTAGGCCTTGATGGGGACAAAATTCTAAAAATGAGGGGCTGCAATTGAAACATTTCAGCTTTTTCATTCATTTAAAATACCCATTTGTCTAATCATTGTGGTTGTAAGCTTGTTGATAACTTATTTCCACTGTGGTCCCCAGTGTCACACAAGTTCCCCACCCTTCCCTGTATCAGGGATAGGACAATGTATGGCCTGCCAAGGTTTTTCTCAATAAAAGCTTTTCCCACCAGCCTCAGATGAGCACGACAGCAACATGGGGCATAATCACAGGAAGGTGGTGAAACTCATCAGACCAGCTACAGTATGAGTGGGGAACCTTTGGCTCTCCAGACGTTACTGAACTGCATCTCCCATCAACCCTAGCAGGTATGACCAAAAGTCAGGAACAATGGGAGTTGTAGTTCAGCAACATCTCAGAGGCCAAACCTTACGCACACATGAGCTGAAGTTTACAAAAGCTTTACATTGTATACACATTGCCTGCAGACTTCAAAGTATTAGGAATTGCTATTTTTCAGAACTTATATTGACCCAGCATTCCCTACAAATTCCAGCCACAGCCTTCCATCATTGATTCATAGCACCCTAAGTATCCCTAAGAGATCTTTTGGAACTACTGCATCGCATCCTTGGAGTGCTTTCCTAATATATTTTTTCCTGGTCTCTACTAGTTTCTGAAGCTGTGTTTGCTTCTCTTACCACAAAACGGTTATATAGGAAGCTTTGGAATGGCACCATACATTCATTCATTCATTCATTCACTCACTCACTCACTCACTCACTCACTCATTTAGTTATTCATCAACTGAGGGTGCTTCATATATTATACAGAAGTGAGATGAGAAAGAGCATGAGTGGCTCATCTCACCTTGGAAGAGTACCCATTTCAGAAAGCATGAAAAGGCAAAACACAAGAGTTTCCTATACTGTCTTCCCATTACTTCTGTGCAACATCCAAATATGCCCTGAATGGACTGGCTGCCATGGGAAATAATACCTGGGTTTCTATAGCAGAACCAACAATGGCAATGTGGCTTATGTATGTCTATGCCTTACATCAAGCTGAGGTTTTGCTTTTTCACAGTGTTTACAGTTAGTTTCAGGGCTCAGTCCCCAACACTTTTCCTTACTTTTAGCAAATCTGAAGGGAAATTCCATGTAACTAATTACTGGATTTTACTGTTACTCCTTTTAGTCACCATTGTTGGGAAATTGCCTTTTATAAATTAAAAAAGGGTAGTTTTAATTGCATGAGATTCTTGCCCTTGCTCATGCTGACAGAGCCAAAGTAGGCTCTTAGGTTAACAGCTGCAAACCAGTAATCATTTTCCTATTCTCATACAACAATATACACTGCCCTGTATTGATAACGACATTCAACACAATTTTCAGGTTGGAGGGATATAGTTGTTGAGCAAAACGTAGCTGTGTGGAGAGACAACTTCTAAAGCACAAATACATTTTAACTATTAACCCCATCTGATCACAGAACACTCAAAGGATTAAAGTTTCTTTTTGAGTACAACATTCCATGTTAACATCTCCAGCAGCTTAAGGAAGCTTGCCATGATCAGTCCTGGCCTTCTGTGCTTGGTGGGTTTGTTACTGGTAAAATATCAATAAATTTATAGCAATAAAATATTCATACACTTTTTTCATACAATACATAAAGAATATTGAAAACTACCCATTGCTATATAGATCTGCTGTAAGTTGAGCCTTCCTGGTATGTGAGTTAATTAAGATCCTACAAAATCCACATAATACTGTCTTTGTCCCTCTTCAATGTATTGGGGCTATTAGACATTCATTAAAATTGCAGCACTTGATTTCCATAGATAAATGAGGATAAGTAGTTTCATTAGGTATGCTTTTTTAAAAATACTACTATTGTTGAGGTGAATTTTGATTTAATGTGGGATTTTCATATATGAAACTTTCCCAAATACTTTCCCCATAGAACACTGGACAAGCCAATATGAACTGTGATTTTAGCCAGGAATCCAGAGAAAGGGAAACTCTTTATCCCTCCCAATTTTCAACTTAATTTCTAGCATACGGAGGACAAAATGCACATCAAAAAAGCACAAGTAAAAATATTAATTTTTAGTGAGATTTTTAGAGAAAATATTATTCATATTAGGTCTTGATTCTACCCAGATTAATTTACAGCACTCCCTTATTTTAAGTAAGTCTTATGCTGCTAACATGTTAGAACCTGATTCCAGTATTCTAAGGCTTATCAGGAGAATCACTGGGAAAAAAAGCATTTTTAAAAATCCCAATAGGCTATTGCAGGCTATTTTTAATTGCTGCAGTTTTTAGAGACATTTCTCTTTAATATGGTCTGGGCAGCATTTATTTCTTGTCCTGTCATCATTTCCCAGCCCTTGAAAAAATGTAAGCAATACTCCGCATAAACCTAGCAAAAACCATGTCAGATCAGTTTTCTTATAGTTTTCTTTTCGTTTAGCTGTAACAGACACCCAAGGTTTCCAATGATTTTTTTTGGAATTAGATGCAGATGGAACAGCTATTAAATATTCTACTTCACCCTTTTATACTTTGGAACATTTATTTAAAGGAGTGAGCATCTCATAAGGGTCAAGACCTATTTACAGATCCGCCCATAGGGAGCCTTACCCTCCAGAAAGAACTGCAGTGCGTGAACCTATCAGCTGGCGCCCTTACTGATGCCACCTGAGCCTTTCCCTTAATAGGGTGCCAGCCAATACAATCCCTGCAGATGTGAGACCCCGTCCTCTGCACCAGTGTATCAGCTTCTGCAGCGGATAAGTTATGGAGAGAGAAAGAAGAAAAGCTGATAAAGTCAGATCAGATCCCTTTGGCCATTGTCTTTCACTAGAGCAATGAGATAGATCTGGAGAGAGGCCAAGTCTTTCTATAGCCATAGGTCCGAGGTGGCCAACGTGGTACCCTTCAGATGTTGAACCGCAATTCCCATTACCCTGATCATTGGCCATGCTGGCTGGAGTGGATGGGAGCAAAAGTGCTAAACATCTGGAGAGCTCCAAGCTCACCACCCCTGCCTAGTGAAACTCGAATGAAGCTAATTCTCTCCACCATGACCACTTAAGCTGCTTTTTTTGAAAGGATCTGGAATTCTTCCGTCCACCAACTCCCATATATAGGGTAGACCGGGACTAGCTCGCCCAGAGAATCAGGCTGAAAGTAAAGATGAGCTTAAAGCAAATCAGTGTGTGTCTCTAATAGTCCCAGAGGTACGGGTTAAGTAAATACTGCAGCTGTTTTTATGATTGTCTTCAACTGGAAAGCTGGTGTTGCTATCTACTGTTGCTAATTTGTGTTTAATTCCACTTTTTGTAATGATTTCTCAATGTACCCGTGCAGCTATTTTTCTTATTGTGGTTTCAGTTCTTTGTGAAGCATAGGGGCTAACAAGACCTTATGTGCAAGTATATGTGATCGAGCTCTGAAGCTTCCTGTTTTTCAAAAAAAGACAAATGGCTTTGTGAGGCAATGGTTTTGAGCGTAAAAATGATGGGCAGGGGAAGGGGTTAAGCACTCCCTCCACTACTTCACTTAAAGCCTCCCTCTTCCAAATCTGTTCTTTAAAATGTACAGCATCAGGAATCTGTTACATGCATTTGCACATAACCTTTAATCAGTCCCTCAGCAGGACCAAAACTCATGTAAAATGAAGTATCTCACAAGCTTAAATCTAGCTTTTATGTACCCATAATACTTTGACCTCCTTGCACCTAACGACATTTAGAAAAGTAAATAGAAACTGTCATTTGTGAAATCTTACTTTTAAATGTGCTTTTAAGGAGCATATGTATTAAAATTTGCTATGTTTTAGATGTTTATTTGCCAAATTGCATTCAATATGCAAGAGATCTGTGATCAGCGCAATATTTAAAAAAAGAATTAAGAGGACCAAGATTTCTAGCTAAAGATACTGCCTTGTTAAGAGTAACCTTATACGTATCTTGATTGGATGGTGTTAATTCATTGTCTGTCTGGTACTGTTGCAGTGATTGTACTAGTCTCAATTTACAATATGTGGCAAGAAAGATTGTAATAAAGCTATATATGTTTAATAACACTGTGCATAACTATTGTTAGATTCTGTTTTGGATATGTTTAGCCACTTCATAATTAATCAGAACATGACTAGTTTGATAGTGTTGCTGAATCAGGTGGCCTTTTCTTAAGGTTCCATCCCATATTTTAAAATGTGAACCATTGTTGGTTCAGGGGCAGGGCCCACAGACAGTATATCCAAGGGGGAAGCAAGGTCAAGCCACTGGAAGCACGGAATGAGAGGGTCCATGCAGATGGCCAAGCTACCCTTTAATGAGCACTTTTGCTTCAACGCAGTGTGGTCATCTGTATCATGCAGTCAGGTGATGAGGAGGATCTTAATGCACATCTACAGGTAAAATGTCTGGTAGACTACGCAGTGAAATGATCACCAATATGCATGCCAGAAAGAAACGCTGAGAGGTCTTACTGAAAAACTAGATGTTAACTCTTACTATCAAATGTGAGATGGGACTTAATTGTTAGCCATACCCTTTAGGTAACAGGATTTGACTCTTCCTCTGCTCGTGAGAGTTAGAGTTACTAATTTGTTGACTGAAAAAAAGATGTCAGGTCCCTTCATCCCAACAGGAGTCCAGGGCTCATAGCTTTTCATGCCTGGATAGGTGACTACTCTGAGCTTGATACTACATCAAATGCCTTTGTTTTGTCTTCTGTGCCAGAATAGTTGGTGAGGAAGTGTATTGATGGTGCTGGACTTAAAGGATTGGGTTGTGTAAATGGATTATTTATTCCATCTTCAGGCTGCTTGTAGAAATATCTCTGCTTGGGAGAGCTAGGACCCTCCAGTGAAGAGAGAGTATTAGAGCCAGCAACAACCACCAGTTCAGAGAATCCTGACAGCCGCCCCATTTTCTCAGTAGTCCCCCTGCCCTTTGGGTCTTGGACCTTAAATATGGTAGGGAATGCATATTCTACTGGCTGTGTACATGGATATATATTTTCCCTCTCCAAAGAGACCCTAATTACATACTTTATCCCCTGATCCAGTCTCTCTTTGAACCATACAGTTCTTCATAAGGCAGCCTGACTTTGAATGTTGAAGAAGCACATTGCTGAACTAGGTTCTGCACTGCCCCAATAAACAGATTGTGCAGCTGATAGAGCAGTTGTATGGCATGAGCAGCAGAATTCCAGCCTAATTGGAGCGCTGATGAAGTTCCTCTCTTAAGGATTCTACTTATGCAAGTGCATTTGTGCCTTGGTAACTTCTCAGACATTTAGGAGGCAAAATTAAGCGATCTTGTGAAAACGTAAGAACAGGGTCTTCAAAAATCATGCCTATTGAGGAACTGGTAAAATGCAGAACAGAAGAAAAAAATTGTTCACTTGTTTCCTTTGAATTAAAAAGAATCTGCCCAGAAGGGTAGAAAATGTTGGCTTTTTAGTCATCCCACTCCTTCCATGCAGTTTTCCAAAATTCCACTTCCAGAGCCATACAAAACAGCTGCTCTCCATGCAACTGAAATATAGTATTCCAAGCTTGCTGGTCTCGGGCATGTACGTTTCTGAGCAAGGATGCATTCTTGAACTGGATACTTCTGTTAAAAACAATAGTTTGGTTGCAGAAAAATATAATAAAGGAAGCACACTGAAAGCATTTCTAACCTTAAACAGACTGTGCCATATAATAATAAGTGGAAATGACATGCATTATTTACATACTGCCTTTTCATTGCATTGCTACTTAGAATAATAATTGTGTCTAGGAGAATGTGGCATGTGTACTCTGTATCTGTATGTATTGAAGTTCTAGCTACAGCGGGGTAGAAGTAGAATATGAGGGCTGGCAGTGCAGGCCTTCAGAAAGGGAAATAAAAAATATATATATTTTTATAGACTGTAATATGATTTCAAGTCTCAGCTGCGCCACATCAGCCTCTTCCAGGAATGTAAATCTGCAAGATTGGCTAGAAGAGGGTGGCTGTAGAAACAAGAAAGGTAGCTCAGTCAATCCCAACAGCCCAAGATGGATTTAATTAATATATAAAGATGCCTTTGAAATATATTTTTAGCTCTAAAATATTAAATGGATAAATATTTACAAGCAAACTTTATATGTATTTGACATTTGTGTAGTGCTTTGTATTGAAGAAACTGATCTGTTATATGTTTATACCTCTTATTGTTCTTGAGTTGTAGGGACAAAGAGTAGATAACTTGTTTATATGCCAGAAAAATAATAATGATAATATGTGATGTGTAACTGTGTCTAATGTTAGTGGCCACAATCCCAATGAAAATGTTGTTTGTATACTTTCTGGTTTGCCACATGTGACTTTTATCCATTTTGTAGTAACGTTTACATGCTAAAATATGTAGGAAGATGATAATAAAGTCAATGAACTACCTAAGTGAAGGCCAAGAATTAATTCCTGTTGAGCTAAGAATTATGATTTATGGATTTATTAGTCAAAAAAGGTATATCATCCCAGAGCCTGTGTATCACTCTAAAGTAAGGAATTGGGAGGTGCATTCTCTGCAGTGTTCTGTCAGTTTGTTCAGATTTATGAAGATTGGCAGGGTGGGACATGGAACGTTCGATATCACCCCTTGGCAATAATTCAGACACTTGATGAGAATAATAGAGAAATGGCACAACTGAAGCTAAACTTAAAAAGTTTGCCAGCCTTGTAAACTAAGGAGTCAAGCCAATCAGCATTTGAACTAAATAAGATGGTGGGAACTGCTCCACTGTTTCTTGGATGGAAGTGTTCAGTTTGTAGTTGGGGAAAAGAGCGTGTGGCTAAATGGCTATTACAAAAAAAATAAATCATAGTGGTTTCCCTGGCCACCAAAGGCATCCCTAGCCCAGCATCCTGTTCTCACAATGGCCAAGCAGATGCCTGTGGAATCCCTTCAAAACCTGGAAAACCTGATTGCAAAAATCCCTGCAAAACCTGATTGCAACTGCACTGTCTCCATTTGGGATTCTCAGCAACTGGTATTCAGTCATGCTATGTCGCCCACTTCATATAATTAAACAAAGGCGTGACTGTTGTTGTGTTTCTTTGTAGCTATACGTAGGTTATTACTGTGGAGCAGCTCTGCATTTTTTTTAAAAAAATAAAGCAGCGTTCCAACTTCCAGTGCATATTTTATTTATTTAAATGTTTATTAATCACATTTTGATAAGAAATCTAACAAGGGGGTATACAACACAGAAACAATTCTACAATCACATTCGTAAAAACATCAACAGTATGTCAATAAACTGGTTGCTAATAATTCTAAAGGCCTTTCTGAATTAAAGGAATGACTCTTCCAGACCTCCCTTGGCGAGGATTCCACAGGGCAGGGCTTGCTACAGTAAAAGCCCCGTGTCTGGTGAAGGCTGATGGAAGCACAGGGGCTCCATCAGAAGATCACAGGCAGAGCCCAAGGAGTAAGGTGCTTTGGGTCCAAGTTGTTTAGGGATCTGTGAATTAAAGCAAGAACACTGCCTATTTTACTGGGCTAGTTTAAACCAGTGCAGTTCTCTCAGCAAAGGAGTCACATGTTGCCAGTAACTTGCTTCTGTGAGCAGTCTGGCCACTACGCTAGTTGCATCTTCCAGGCCAGATACAAGGGCAGCGCCACTTGAGGATGGACTGGAATGGTTGCAGCTGACGTACCGGCTGAACCTGGTAAAAGGTAGTCCAAGCCACAGAAGTCACTATGTAGAGCCTCTAATGACAAAGAACTTGGATCTTTGATGGAATGAGGCAATTTTGTTTCCCCCCAAACCTTTAAAAAGATGGCAATATAAGACAGCTTTGAGTTAATGCACAAGATCAGTCCATACAATAGGACTGAAATGATTCATCAGCCTTTACATCTCTGCCTTCTTGCTGCTCGAGAAACGTGTGACTTTGCCAAATGGAGGATCTCTCTCTCATATGAGATCGGGTGAGTTATGAACTATCTAACTATAAACTGACTCTCTAGCAAATAACAACCAGCAGAAAGGGCCCAACATTGTTTGGGAATCCCAAGGCACAAAAGATCAGTGCTGTTTTGAAAGATTCATTCTATCATCTTGATTCAAAATGGTTTCCATCTGTATCCAATTAGACCAAAATAAGATTCCTCCTTGATCTCCAGAACCATCATGAAAAATTTGGTTATGATATCTTGACTTAAGATGTGTCCAAATACATACAGAATGAAGAAGCTAACAACTTTCCAAGCTATGTAGTAGATAATTGTAAGCATCAGTGAAGCCCAAGAGAGGCTTTGATTAACGGTTTACTGTACTGAGATACAGAAATGGTCAAATCTGCTGCAAGATTACTTTTTGCTAAGTTTATTTATGCCACCAGAGGGCACTCTGCCAGGACCATATTCAGCACAAAGTCCACTGACATTATCATGTTCCATTTGTTTCAATTGGCTTTTAATAAATGCAACCCCCAAAAACAACAACAGCAAGGTATGCCTTTTTTGTGAAGTCTTTGACATTTTTTATTAGGAATATTTTAATCCTGTAAAATTAAATTCACCCCCCACCACAATAAAATTTATTTCTTTTCCAAGCCTTAAGACTTTGTCTTCCATTCTTAAACAGAATTCAAATTGTTAATTAACCTCTGTATGGCTTATCTGAGGGACTATATCTTAAGTGTGCAGTTTAGGCTCAGAATGGCTAAATATATCCATGGGCATAAAATTATGAAAAGAGGCAGCAAACATTGCTGTGTAAACTCTGACCTTTGACATATAAGAGATGTATTTTTAGGACCTACCCTGTTCTGATTAAAAATCGTTTAAACTTACTTCAATTTTGCATTTTTATATTGTTATCTTCCCTAGGACAGGTAACAAGGATGGGTAAGAAATTTTTTAAAAAAAGCACTGGCTGGAGATTGACTAAAACACATCAAAACAAACAGATGAGATGCTAAAACCACAGATATTGTTGTCACCCATTTTCCACCAAAACTACATGAAACAGTCAGCAGATGATCATTGTAATGTATACATTCAAGTATAACTGTGCCTGAATGATACTCAAGCATGAAATTCATGCATCTCCATAAATTGAGTTTGACACCTCTGCTGCAGGCACACCATGAGATTTCCAAAGCTAAAATTGCAAAGGTAAAGGAGTTGGGAGGTATTTTAAGTGGCAGTTTATTAAGATTTTAACAGAGTATAATAAAGGAGATTGTTCCATTTATACTTGCTAATATAGAGGTTCACTCTATAAAATTAATGAGCAGAGACTTCTAAAATGGATATGGGGAAAACACTTTACACAGCTCAGGCAACCTGAGAATTTACTGACAGAGTGTTCTGAATCAAGAAGCTGTGAATGGGTATTTAAGTGCACAGGACAGTTACGAGATCACGGAGGACCAACTTCGGTGATGTAATCTACAAGAAGAGCAATCGAACCTATTTACAGAAACAAAACTGTTTACCACCTCTTTATTCACAGATAGAGTAATGGGGAGCAGGGTTAGAAAGGAGAAGAGTTTGCAGGTACAGCACAGGGAGAAGGGGAAGCGGCAGAAAATGATGAAACAAATCACAGGTAGCTGCTGAACTCACACTCTGTCCCACCTCCTCTCACACATACTAGATTCAGATGATGCTGTTTCCTCCAAGCAACTTGCGTGGCCACAAATATTTATTTCAATATTTCTTAACCACCCCTCTGCAAAAAATAATAATTCATGACTACAAAACTGAATAAAATCCATGCACAACACAGAAATAGAATTTGAAACAAAGAATGACAAAATACAACCCCCAAAACTAAAAAACAATTCTTTTCAAAAGGCTACTGGTGGAGCACAGTTTACACACAGAAGGGTTCAATCTCTGCAATTTGCTAAAAGGGGTTAAATAATTGGTGATGTGAAAGATCTCTGTCTGAGACCCTATAAAGTTGCAGCCAATCCGAGAAGACAATACTGGGCTAGATGAACAAATTGTTTGAGCTGCTTCAGGAAAGCTCCAGATGGAACACAAAAAGGTTCAGTCCTAAGTACAGTGGTACCTCGGGTTAAGTACTTAATTCGTTCTGGAGGTCCGTTCTTAACCTGAAACTGTTCTTATTAGGACTGAACCTTTTTGTGTTCCATCTGGAGCTTTCCTGAAGCAGCTCAAACAATACTTTCTTTTCAGTTCAGTGGAGTTTAATACAGTGATTGGCTTGCCTCATCTAGGATATGGGACGTTGCTGCCCTGAGATTTCAGAACTCATGGGATTTTGTGGGGGGGGGAAAGGGTGCCCATTACTACCTATGAAGCTGCAATGCTCTGGAAAATGAGGTAACCTTCAGAAAAGAAAGGTGAGGTCATGAGGAGAAAACTTTGTAGTAGTCAGAAGACGGAGATAGTATATGAGGCAGAGGAGCCAGGGGAAAGCTCAGGGGGATATAAATAGGTGTTATGCCTCTGAGGTGATCCAATTTCTCAAGTCTCTCTTGTAATGGCAGCTGTCTGACAGGAGTTTGCGGGAAGGAGTACAGGTGTTTGTGAGGAGCCTGCCACAGCAGACAGGATGGAGGAACAGCCTGGCCCAGTCAGAAAGAAGAGCTCGAAAGTGCTGTGGAACGGACAGTTGTACCGACACCCTGGCTGAGGCAACACGTGCTGAGTGGGTGGCTCCATCTTGCTTCTAGTGCAAGTGGCTGGCTAAACCAGTGGCCCTTCGATGGACTACCACTCCCATCATCCCTGACCATTTGCCATGCTTGCTGGAGCTGATGGGAGTTGGAGTTCAGCACTATCTGGAGCGTCACAGGTTCCCCATTCCTGACATGCCTGAAAGTCAGTGTGTGCACATGAACATTAAGGCATCGTGCAGTGCACAGAACACCATTTCACACATTGCGCCTCCTGAGCTACATTTTCAACCCATGCTGCCATCTTGTGGCAATTAGAATGCAGCAAGCATATCCACACCTCATCTGTGAAATGTTGGGAAGTGTAGCGTAAAACAAAGCTCTCTTGAAGGAATTACTACTTTTGAACCATGGGGTGCCTATTTTTACTGAGCTGAAGCAGTTTCCCCACACTCACATCATACATTTAAATCACATTTGACACAGACTTAAAGCACACAGCTTCCCCACAAGGAATGCCAGGAGCTTTGGTTTGTTGTGAGTGCTGGGAATTGTAGCTCTGTGGGTGTAAACTAGAGTTCCCAGGATTATTTGGGAGAAGCCATGTTCTAACTGTGCATTGAATGTGCTTTACACATATAATGTGCATGTGACTACATGGACAATCATCTGTTAAGAGGAAAGAAAGGAGCGCCCTCTGGTGGCAAACAGAAAACTTTTCCACACCAAGTAGTCTGTGTAATAGGAAGCTGTTAAAAAACCCCGTGTATTATTCCACAGAAAATTGTTTTTCCTTTTCCATCCTGAATCATTCAAAGCCCGTCCCTTCAACGCGCACCCACACCCCTGGTCACACTCTCCATTATTCTTTATGAAGTGTCCTGCACAGATTCGGGTTCTTAAAAAATGTGCCTCATTTTCTATTTTTTAAGGGGGGAAGTGCAGAATAAAAGATAATAACCACCTGTCTGAAGCGCTTGGGGGCTGTGCCACACAGTACAAAGGCATTTGCACAAGAGATTCTGAATGAAGAAACAGCAAGCAACATGCAACCAGGCAGGATTCTGTTCTTCTGTAAGCGTGGAAGGGAATTTTACCACACATCCATACCTTGTTACACAGACACCTTGATAAGCACCATTTAGTTAATGCTTGTTTATATAGCTTCCAGAAAGCACCCTTCTTCTTTCTGTCGCTATTAGAATGTCTTAACACATATGAAGAAACAGAAAAAAGACATTTAATTCAATTTATCTTTACCACAGATGATAAAGTGGCATTCTCTGGGGATGCACCCCCTCCATTAAGAAAACAAATGTTCAAGTGAAATGTGGTGTGTCACCATCATTCATGCAAGGGAAAATTAAAAATATATAGATTTAAGCTTCTCTTGTGAATGCAACCTACAGCTGCCCCCAGATGAACACAGCAAATGAACATCTCTTCTGACTGGAACAATGTTTAATGAGGACAGAGATGATGATGCACTACGTGCCCTATTAGGGCCTATCGGCTGGAGACAGCCATGCACTCACTTATACAAAGGAACACACTGATAATAAATCGTAAGACAAGCCTCCATTCGTGCTTTCAGAACCCTAACCTCATGACTCTCCCTACAGGCAGAAATGTCAGTTTCTTCTCTTTTAATCAGATGGCCTCACAGGAGACACACTGTTTGAACAAGACAGACTTTTCAACTCTGTTATTGAACATGTAAGAGGAGTGAATAACCTTTTTTTTAGTTCAAGGGCCACATTCCCTTCCAGACAATGTCCACATGGCAGTCCTGGGCGTGGGGACAAAGGCAAATATGGACATAGCAATTAAGGTGAAGTTTGCATGTGTAGTGTACAGTAGGCTGGTTTCTACACACATCCCTCTACCCCACATCTAGGCAAGCAGGAGTCACTATCAGAGCTGGAGGGCACATTCCAGCCAGGCACAAACACTCCAGGAGGGTGCAGAGCAAGGCTGGTGAAAGGTGTGACCTGGGGAGTCCCAGTGAGGTATCTGGAGGGCTACATTTGGTCCCAGGGCCTGAGGTTCCCAACCCCCTGATTTATATCAATACCAAATATATGCATTTTTGTTGCCAGGGTGTCAAAGGGAACCAGTCATACCCCTCCCCAACAACTACCTCCCCTCTCTGATCATACCATGCAGGAGCCTCCAGATCTTGGCCTTTGTATTCAGAGGCAAGCTTCAAGGTCTGTGGACTGTGGTGTTGGGTTTGGAAAGCATGTGGCCAATAGCTCAGATGAAGAGCATGTGATTTGTGCACAGAAGGTCAACCTGTTGAAGAGCAGAGGATTTCAAATAGGAAAATATCTCCCTCAAGGCCACTGACAGTCCATGTAAACAATACAGAGGATTAGCTAGAGTAATGAGCTGACTCAGAGCCAGTTCATGTCAACACCTGGGTTACATGTAATATCCACATAGTGGGAGACACAGCATCCTTTCCCACCTTGTATACAACCTGCAATTCAAACCAGGGCCTATACCATACCCTCCAACATTTCTCCGATGAAAATAGGGACGTCTCATTCCATAATGAAATTTTTACTATTTATACCCCACACATCTTACTGGGTTGCCCCAGCCACTCTGGGCAGCTTCCAACATATATAATAACATAATATAACATTAAACATTAAAAAAAAACCAACCTTCCCTATACAGAATTGCCTTCAGATGTCTCGGGGGTCAGATAACTCAATACCCTCCAACATTTCTCCAATGAAAATAGGGACATCCTAAAGAAACGTGGGACATTCCAGAATCAAAACAGAAACCAGGATGGCTTCTTTAAATGAGAGACATCCCTGGAAAATAGGGGCACTTGGAAGGTCTGCTATACACATAAGTAGTCTGAGTCTGTCCAAAGCCCTGCTTGTAACCTACACGTCTGGCCCTTGGTATATAAAAAAATAGACCTTCATATCCTAAAGCCTGATAAAATCTCAAAAGCCAGAGGTTGGGCAATATTTCCTGTGATCAGGCGTGGGGTTTCAATGCCCTGCATTGCTCATCATCAGACTTAGCAGAACCAAAATAAACCATGCAAATATGCATCATTTACATAATACATATAATTCACAGCAGGTAATTTATCTTGGCATAGAATCTAGGTCACCTTGGAGTAGAATCCTGATTGGTTGATCGATTGCCAGAGTATATACAGCCCTTGCTATATAAACTATGGTGCTGCTTCTGTGGCAAGAGCCTTCAGCTGAGTCACAGCCTGGGATCCTATGCTTGTACTGCAAATTCATAAGACATGGGAACATCTTGTATATTTTGCTCACAGCATGCAGCTACTGATGCTAAATACATGTTCGTAGAAGTGATTTTAGCAGTCATCATTCCTGCTTTCTTTCACTTACCTACCCAGCCATAGCCATACCCTTTGTATGGTATTGTAAATCTGATTCCAGGTAGCAGCATATTGAGAAGAGCATATCAAGGCTCCTTATACTGAGACCACTGCTCTATCTAGCTCAGAATTGTCTACAATAACTGGCAACAGCAATACCATGGTTTCAGGCAGGGTTCCCTCCCAGCCCTACCTGAAGATGATGGGGATTGAACATGGGACCTTCTGCATGCAAGGCAGGTGCTCTACCCCTGAGCCATGGCCTAAGGTCTGAGCCATAACAACAAGTGGGCATCAGAGGGAGAAAAGAAGCAAGGCTTGCTGGAGAAAGAGGTTTGGAAGAGAGATTCCTACTCTCTACTGCCAGAGTTGAGCACAGTGGCGATTGCTCCAAGCATATCTACCCTTACCCACCTTTAATAAATATTCCCCACAAAAATACTTAACCTAGAATAAATCACAGACATTGAGCTTTCAAAATACGGTAAGTGAATATTTCCAGAAGTTACATCAAACAAGTCTCCATCTGCTGGCAATAAAATGAAGATGGAAAAGGTTCCAAATGAAAAAGAACTTGGTTTCCTTACCAAAAGGATCATGCAGTCTTCAGGTTAGCAAAGACGCAGGCTTTCAAATCTCTATTTTGGAAAGATGCAGTTCACTTGGTTTTACTTGCAGCTGAGAGCTATTGGCCACATGGCTCCTTGCTTGTTCCAGGAAGCACAAAGAGAAAAGTCTGAGAAGGAGAAGAAAAGGCTGCTGAGTACCTGCTAAGACACATCCACCTGCCACCTGAGCTCAGTTTAACCTTTTAAATCATCATCATCATCATCAATTTATTTATATCCCGCCCTCCCCAGCCAAAGCCGGGCTCAGAGCGGCTAACATCATACACACAAATGTGAGTCAGTAAATTACGAAAGGCTTTCTTTGTGAACTTTGTCACTTTGTTACTATATTATAACTTCTTCAGAGTTTTTTGTTGGGCAGTAAACCACTAAGAAGAAACAGCCATGAAACATCTTCTTGAGATGCTTTGTGTACTGGCCTTTTGTAATGCAAGAGAAGGAAGTACTCAAGTTTATCCTAGTAATAATTCAATACGTTGCCCAGTCATAGCTCAATATTTACACAAATCAACAAAGTAGACAAAACATGCTGGAAGCTCTGTTGATCCTTTAATTAAAATCCAAGCAGTGGCATAATACCTTACAAGGAAGCTGTAAAGTAATGAGCTAGCTATTGAGTTTCAAGGAACTTTCCCTCAGGCTGGATGTTACACAAAAACAAGGGAGTGAAAAGAAGGCAGGGGAATGTTGCTGATACAGGACATAATGGAAGCTCATCTGCAAAATACATCAACTTTGGGGCCCCTCCAGACTGCTATTTTATTGCAGCTGTATTTTGTGACATGTTCATGACACAATAACAGTGCATTAATGATGGATTTATTCTGCTTCAGTTTGTTCTGCAATGCTTCCCCATTGCTACCACATTATTGCTGCACGGAGGGGCTATAGCACAACAAAAGTGGAATGAAAAGAAAATCAGAACTTTTGTGACATAAAAGGTAACAGGATTTCAGCAGGAAGTTATAGGTGGTGTCATGTGCCAATTGGCAATGAAGCAGTGCGACTCCCCCAAAACCTTTGCAGGTGCAACCTGTAATGAAAGCAGGATGGTTTGTGATTGCCCCAATAACACATTGAGCAGAAATGATCATGAATGCTCAATAAAAAGGATGCCTAGAGGGTCCATTTAAGATGACAGTTCAGGAAGTTCTTCACAAACTAATTAGGTTTGCTCATTTATTTTTAATCTTTTGTTGGAAGCTGCCCAGAATGACTGGGGAAACCCTGCCAGATGGGCGTGGTATAAATAATAAATTTTTATATTATTATCATTGTGCCAAGTACAAGAAGTCTTATTTTGCAGCAAACTACATTGGGACAAATAAACAATGGCCACTCTCCTTCTGGAAAAAATATATATTGAACCATCCTTGATTTTGATCTGCTTCTTATTGGAACATTACGCTCCCGTGTAAGGCAGAAAGCAGGGATTTTTTAAAAACCCACATCTTTAAAGTATCAAATCAACTATTGTCTAGCATTTGGAGGGCATGTTATTTTATTCCCTTGACAATGTAATCCTTTGGTGGTGCAACTGTGGCCTTTTGTGCTTGGCACAAACCAAACTGATTAGGCTGCAAAGAGGTTCCTGGGTTACTACGCAGGGACAGTTCTTCCTGTTATGCCAGCTAAGATGAAATGGGAATATGCTGTCCCCCGTCCCCACACTGCCATGCCTCGCCCCCACTTCTACCACCGCTGGAACGCTCATCCCCTCTCCCCGAACTTGATGAGATCTGGAGTGTTCTGCAAGGCATTGCCACTCCTCTTCTCTGCTCCAGGGGCAAGGAAGATGAACAGCAATGCTGTGTGCCAATGCTTTGTGCCAGAAGGCTGTCCTAGACTTTTTTTCCAAAGATGGCTGGACATTTTATGTTAAAACCTATGCTTTTCACACATGTGTTTACAATGCCAGTGTTTCATCCCAGTTTTACCTCCTATAATGAGAGAAAACAAAGTTAATTGGTCTCTGTCCACTCCCAGTTCACACATTCAGTTCCCAAAGGAATTCACAGTAATTGGCCTCCTAGGAGTCAATTCATAGGTGATTTTTTACAGGCAATCTTTGGGTGGAAAAAGGGTGCATTGCTCCCATGCCAGAAATGCATCACAAAAGCAGAATGGAGAGAGAAAGAGAGGGAGAGAGAGGGAGAAGGGCATGGGTTTGTGTTGCCCTGCCCACATTTGGGTCTAGCCCCACCACAACTGGCTTCAAACCTGGGCAGTGTCAGCATGCAGCCCCAAATAGATTGCATCTGAGGTAATACGGCCCTCAATAGAAAAGGGGGTTCCCTGGTCCTACTTTATAGCCATGGTTCCCAACCCTGTTAAGAACATCAGCCTCTTAACCATGAGGCTTGGGAGGATAAAGGAGGGGAAATAGCAGTGTCTAATAATACAGCTTGAAGTACGCTCAGATTTTAAAAAGACCTATCTCCTTACATATTGCCTTACATTTTCTGCAATTCAAAGCTGCACTGGAATAAAAATAGCTTTCCGCCGCTTAATAGTCTACAGATGCAATGATAAAAAAACACGGCTTTCTCTATGGAAAGTGGCATGTGCTTTTGTATGGACCATAAAGGAAAGTCAGTCAACTGATAAACGTTCCTGTACATTCACAGACCACTGAGGGCTGGAGGTCACTATACACAAAGCCATGCAAGCACTTTCCTCATAGCCCTGACGGTCATGTGCACACCAAGAGAGAAATATCTGAGGATGGTACGCTAATGCCTCGCCTTGAGAAATCAACCAGCCCAACTCAGTTCCCCTCCATTATGTAGACACCCCCATGAGGTTTTTGTTAATTGATTTCTTTATTTGTATACTTCCTTTATTATTTCTTTCTCCAATGATCTCAGGGCAGCAAATACAGTTCTTCACCTGCTCAGTTTATCTTTACAACAATCTTGTGGGGTAGGTTAGGATCAGAGACAGCAGTCACCCTTGATCATTCTAGGAGCTTTGTGGGGATTTGAACTCTTATCTCCATGGTTCTAGTTGAACACAGTAGCTACCAAGCCACACTGGCTATTTTGCATACCATGTTGTTCTTTTTCATCCTTAGCATGTGGTATTTATATTTATTCAGAGTCCTTTTCTCTTCTTTTGCTGGCCTCAAGCCCTGGGGTTTGCTTTCAAAGTCCTGATAGAAAGTTTCCAGCGGAAACATTTTTGTTCACCTGCCAGGAACCACAAATCACTGCCAAGCTGCTTACAACAGGCTTTATAGAATGTGCTTTCAGCTGCATCTAGATCACCCTTACAGAGCCATGTGCCTCTCTAGGCGATTGTGATAGGACTCACTGGTTGCCGTTGACCACCTTGTGTTAAACAATAGATCAGACACCTTTTATGACTGATGCATCCTAATCATACCCAATGCAGCTGACGCACAAACACCTTTGCGGCCATGACTGCTGTGGGGATCATGGTCATGATTATGTGTTCATTGTGCTATAAATAAAACCCCACATCCTTCCCTGCATTAAAAATACTTGCATTTCTGGTAGACTGGGAGATCTGCAAGTTGAAACAGGCCAAGATAAACAGGGGAATCTATTCAAAGATTCCTGGGCTTAGGATGCAGCTAAGTAAAGTCTGTGATTGGGGGCCATTTCACACATTATCCTTTTATGCTGTGCCTGTTACATATATCAGTGCCGTATGCACAAAGCACTTGGAATCTCATCTAGCTAGCCAGAGTCAGTGAGGGCAGGGCCGTCTTTACCCAGGGGTGAAAGGGGTGCACTGCACCCAGGCGCCAAATTCTGGGGGGGCGCCCGCCTCTGAAGCCGCCTAAGCTCTTAACCGCGATCCCCTGGTGATTGCGGTCGATGGGTCATTTCCGTTCTCTTTTGTGGAAGAGCTGCAGAATCAACGTATCTGGAGGCGCCCCTAGTGGTGTCTTTCATTTTTGCATGATCGCAAAAACGGAAAGATGGAGTTATCCATCTTTATTTTTTCATGTTAGCAGTTTTCGCTGTTCCCCTCCTTAAAAGCTCAGCAACTTTGACCTGCTCCCCCCCAAAAATTGGGGGCGCTAGGAGGATCTTTGCACCCCGGCGCCGCATATGCTAAAGACAACCCTGAGTGAGGGCCAAGTGCGAAGCTGGTATGGACACAAGCAGAGAGTTTGGATGAAAAGAACACACCACAGTGCTTTTGACAAGTTGATAAATCAATACTAACCAAGTGTTAGTGGGGAGGCAGAACACATTCCTTGCTTGAGACAGGTTGGTACTGACATGTCAGCACCAAACAGGAAGAAGATATAACATAGGTCAAGACACGGTTGTATGTGCTTAACAAAGGTTTCTCTGCTCTATTACACAGGTAGATGAGGGAACAGCTGAAGAACTGAGAGAATGTGAACTATAGGAGTCAAAAGCACTCCATGCATGAGTGCATTTGAATGATGAAAAAAGTCCCAGGTGGAAGTATCCTTGCTATCTAGCTTGGATCTAGTTTCGTGGTGGAAATGTCTCTGGTTTCAGTGGGCTGGAACCACACCTATGGGAATGCATTTGGTTGAAAGTGGCATGTAGATGCTTTAAGGCAAAGGTGTAGAAATTGCGGACCTTCAACTATTGCTGGGCTATGACTCCCACAATCTCTGTCTGTTAACCATAATGGCTGCAGCAGATGGGCGTTGAAGTCCAAACACATCTGGAGAGCCACAGGTTCCCCATCCCAGTTTTAAAGAAATAACTGGCGTTGGGAAAATGAACAACATTTACCATCATTATGAACAGCAATTCTGTCGTCCAGAGGTGTTGCTGCAGCATAAACGACACAGCAGACCAGTGGCATCTGGCGCACACATGAAAATAGCGATGTTATTCATAATCTAGCAGTGCTGGAAGTACAGTAGAGAGAAACAGTGTTATTTCAAAGTCTCCCACTTCAGAGACAATGCATTAGCTGGGGGTGTGCATGTTGGAATTATTCAGCAATGGCAGAATGTTCTTTTGCCGTCCTATACGATCCTCACAAAATAGCCTGGTGGTTTCCAGAGCTTTGGCCTTGCTGGCAAATGGTTGCATATCTGATTCTGTAGTTTCTTTCTAAAAATAATCTTGTTTTAATGAATCTGAAGGAAATATTTCAATGGCCCTCTGTGTGACATACCTCATTTCCCCCCCTTTGATTATACGCTGTACGGAATACAAGTACCAGAAGCTGCAAATGGAACCTTATTGATGCTTTCCCATTTCAGTCAGGAGAAATGTGTTAAATGGAACCCCTGCACGTTGAAAAAGAATGACACACCATGAATTTCCTAGGGAAATGCATTTTAAATATTGTGTGAAGCATTTCAGTGAACCTATCTGAACTTGCTGTTTATTCTTCAGGAAATGCATCCCACTGTAGTTACTGGAGCCTCTACCAAGGGTATTACTAAGAGCAGATTCAGGCCTTTACTGCGAACCCTCTAACTAATCAAAGGACCTCTCAAAACTGTATTCTGATTACATAGTATATTTTGCTTCTTTTGGATATGTGAATGAATCCTAACATTTACTCAGAACTAAGCCCTGTTTTATTTCAGTGACAGTTTTGCAGTGGCACTTTGAAAAAACATGCACATGTATTGAGACAGGATCTTTCATTGGCACAAACTTTCATTTTCTAAGCATTTATTTTAAGGCGCTTTTCTGTTTTTGTTACAACTTAGCCTTCTCTGGGATGGATTGCAATGGGACTGATGTCCAAATAAAGCCCTGTTCATGCATTGCTCATGAAAACTGAAGTACAGTGGTACCTCAGGTTAAGTACTTAATTCGTTCCGGAAGTCCGTTCTTAATCTGAAACTGTTCTTAACCTGAAGCACCACTTTAGCTAATGGGGCCCCCTGCTGCCACTGGAGCACAATTTCTGTTCTCATCCTGAAGCAAAGTTCTTAACCCGAGGTACTATTTCTGGGTTAGCGGAGTCTGTAACCTGAAGCGTATGTAACCTGAAGCGTATGTAACCCGAGGTACCACTGTAGAATTATTTTTCTGGAGCTATGTCTTTGACATTGCATCCACAGACAATTCCTACTCATTGAGCATGGATATCTGAAAAGGACCTATCAATATATCCTTCCGGTAATCCCAAAGCTACTATCCTTGCTCTTTCCTTTTTTGTCTGTGTGATTGGATCATTATGGCACCTAGTATAGTGCACAGTATTCTTAAGCGGTCGATACGCTTCTGTGAAGTAATCATTTTCATTCAGAATAACTACGTTGTCAGCTGGCTTGGATATGATGTCTTTGTAGTTCTTAAGATTGAGCAATGCAGCATTTGCCTCTCTAGTCAAGCTGTGTCATGTATGCTCATCAGTTTTTTCTATATTTTGCACTTCACTAATATCTAGACGCTCAGAAACCTGAATTCTGGGAGGTTTTTTTAGAAAATAGATTAAATGTGGGATTGAGTCTAACTAACACAGATCTGCCCTGGAGATATAGATCCCGCCCCCTCCTCTTTAAAAAAAAGAAAATCTGCAGTTTATGTTCCATATAGGTAATATCTGTCAAAAGAACACGGTAAAATTGGTCTCAAAACAAATATGTGGAGAAAAACTATAAAGGCACCCATCCATCCCACACATCTTTGACACGTCTTCAGCACTAGCAGCTGGGGGAGGGGGGTGAGGAAGAGGACGTGCCATTTTTGCCCTATCAACACTTCCTTCTTCTTCTTGATGCTGCCAGCCTCCTCTGAAGGAGAGATTCAGGGAGCCAGCTATAAACTATCTAGCTTGGTGAGGAGACTCCACCCACTTTGGGTTATTTATGGAGCAATCGCACAACGTTCTAAACCAGGCATAGGCAAACTCGGCCCTCCAGATGTTTTGGGACTACAACTCCCATCATCCCTAGCTAACAGGACCAGTGGTTATTTCAGGACCATTTCAGGACCAGTGAAATGCCTGTTCTAATCCTTTGGCAAGCATCCCATGGCTTTTCAAGCTTTTGTCCATTTTTGGCCTGGCAGACTGGATCCTTATCTATCCTCATTCCTGTGGTCCAACTTACACAGACGGGTTTGAAAACCCACCTATCACTTCTGATTCCGCCTGCCTTAATGAAGGCAGCCCCCACGACAGCAAAGATCTGCAACATGTTTTTACTGGTGAGACAGAATGGTTTCTAGCAGACTGTCGCCTGTTCGAGACATCGAAGCGAAGGATGGAGAGATAAGACCTCTGAGAAACTTCAAGATTCAGTTTCACCCCAAGTCACAATGAGAGAGAACAACACCTGGGAAGTGAAAGAGACAACACCATATATGGAGAGAAAGAATCTCCATGTTTTTCACACGCAGGGCAGAATAAAGATAATAGTTTGAGTTCCTCACTTGAAGCTTTATAAATTGATATATTATAACATCACGATATTTGGCTCAGATAATGTATAATGGGGTAGCTGGTGCAAATAAAATTGAGATTTGAGGATTAATGGCCTTAAATGGTCTCTTCTGCTTAATATGTCCCTTGGGATATTAAACCAAAATACTATTAAACACCTGAAATGAATGTTGACTTTGTTGCTAACATTAAGATTATCACCATTTGTACTAAACGGAGTATCAAGAAATTTAAATTATTTAATTTTGCAGCATGTCTCTCACACATCAGGAAGAAACAGGTTTTTCATAATTCTTAGGGCAGGAAATATTGTTTTGAAGGCAAATTTATTCTCACCTAGCACAGTGAGAAATTGTTGGGGTGTTCCACAATTTAACACAGAAAACTTTTTTTTTTTACCGAAAGGACAGAGCACTGTAAACTTAGCATTGTTTGCTGCTGTAGAAGTGGCACTTTCCCACCTGACACACTTTGTAGTTGCAAGGAATTCAACTTGACAAGAGAGCATGTGGGGTCTGGAGATGCCACCTGTGTTAAACATGATCCCCGTATAACCAAATTCTATCCATTATTGTTTGCTACCAAACTTCAAAGGGCTTTCTTGCCTGACAGGATGACAAATTGACAAGCCTTCAAGCTCCCTTGCTTTAGGATTGTTTCATGAAAAAGCAAAAACAAAATATTACCTACTTTAGTTTTCCCCTCTAATGGCTGGCTCAGAAAACATAAATATAGTTCTGCTCCAGTAGCTATTTCTGATGGCAGTTCTTTGTGAGAATTCAGCGTGTGCTTTAAAACTTGAGTTGTTTGTTTTTCAATATGTAGAAGACTCAACTTCTGTTTTGCTGCTCAACAGTAGAATGGACTAGCCAGGAAAGGTGTAGACTCGCCTTCATTTGAGATGTTTTTAGCACAGAGCCTGATGGGAAGCCTGAGGTACTTGTTACCCACTTATCCCCTTAAACCTCTGAAGAGAAGGGCAGACCTTTTGCTAGAGAGAAACAGGCACAGTTTTTGAATGTGAATAGTGTGTATATAACTCAAGAATGCAGGTCCAAAGCAGGCTAAGGCAAATCTCAAAGAGAAAGATAGAGATACAAAATTATTAGGAGATGGGGTGGTGGTACCATTAAATATTAATATTCTAACTAGTAAAGGTAAAGGGACCGCTGAACATTAGGTCCAGTCGTGACTGACTCTGGGGTTGCGGCGCTCATCTTGCTGTATTGGCCGAGGGAGCCGGCGTACAGCTTCCAGGTCATGTGGCCAGCATGACTAAGCCGCTTCTGGCGAACCAAAGCAGCGCACGGAAACGCCGTTTACCTTCCCGCCAGAGAGGTACCTATTTATCTACTTGCACTTTGACGTGTTTTCAAACTGCTAGGTTGGCAGGAGCAGGGAACCAGCAATGGGAGCTCACCCTGTTGCGGGGATTCGAACCACGACCTGATCGGCAAGTCCTAGGCTCTGTGGTTTAACCCACAGCGCCACCCACATACCTTACTCTAAACATACAGATGAAAGGTACCTGCTGCTCTGAGAAATATCAAGGGTGGATCTATACACAAGGAAAAATGCTATAAATAAGTCAGAAGTTAAATCGTTATAACAAAAGGGGGAAAACGCTATGTAAAAATTGCATAGAATTTTTGTTGCTCTCCTGCGCCATCTGGTGTTGCATGTTTCTAACACATTCAAAATGGTAGTGTTGGTGGTTTTTGCTAATGTAGCTGAGTCCCAGGTGTCAGAAATTACTCTGTCAAACAACTATGCTGTTGTAAAAAGTAGACAGGGATTACTCCGACCTGATCATTGCTTAACATTAAAAAAAAAAAACTTACACTAAAAACAACACATATCTGAGCAAGTAGGTTACCCATTTAGGAACTGTTTTGCATTCTTTCAATATCTTTTATTACCTGATAAAATTTGAACCATTTTTTCTGGCCCAAAGAATTTGGTGAAGAGAAGATTTTTCTCCTATACTGAAAACACACGTATTTGCCAATATTTTTCAAAGAATAGATATATTTGTCTTACATAGTTTGAAAGGACTGGAAACACATAGCTGAGCAAACCAGGCGCTTTCATGATGTCTGGAGGTAAACCATGCAATTGTGTTTGTGTGGGTTTTTTGTTTTTTTTAAAATATTCATTTCAAAGTTTACATGTTCTTATAGAAAAATAACACTTTTATAAAGAGTACTTTTTATTACTATACGACCAGACTCTGGACTCTACAAACACTAATATTTTCAGGACTTTAAAATTCAGTGCACACTAAAGCAGCAGTGCATATTTACTTTGAAGTAAGTCCCATTAAATTCAGGATTGTTTTGCATAAAAGAATGTGTGAGATCAAACAGTATTGTTTGGGCACAAATCCTACATATGCGAACATAAGGAGAGTGTGCTGGATCATGCCAATGCCCCATCTAATTCAGCATCCTGTTCTCAGGCGCACAGATACCTGTGGGAAACCAGTAAGAAAGACTCAAACACAAGAGAACTCTGCTCTCCTGTGGTTTCCAGCAACTGGTATTCAGAAGCATTATCGCCCTCACGCGGGAGCAAGTTCCACAGTTTGTACAGCAAGTTTGTACAATGTGTGCTGTACGAAGAACTGTTTTCTTTTATCTGGAAACTACTTTTTCTTTTAACTCTACAATATCCTTTTTGAGGTGACCAGTAATATACACAGTACAGTGGTACCTTGGTTGTCAAACGGCTTGGCTCTTGAACAAATCAGCTCCCAAAAGCCGCAAACCTGGAAGTAAGTGTTCAGGCTTGCGAACATTTTTTGGAAGCTGAACGTCTGACGTGGCTTCCGATTTGAGTGCAGGAAGCTCCTACAGCCAATTGGAAGACGCGCCTTGGTTTTCAAACAGTTCCGGGAGTCAAACGGACTCCTGGAACGGATTAGGTTCGACAGCCAAGGTACCACTGTATTCAAAACGCAGTTGCAACATAGATTTGTATAATGGCAATAGTACTAGCAAGTTGTCCCTAATAGGACCTGCCCCTATTAAAAAGTCATGGTTGGAAGTATTATCAAAGTGTGTTGTACGTGCAGGGGGTGGAGGCTGGGAGTGGGCGGAAGGCAGGCCTTTGGGAGGCAGAAGAACCCACAGATTCCTTATATACTTCTATATCAAAGGATTTAAAGACACAGACATTTCTCTCAGGGTCTTTCTTTAGCAAAGTCAATGCAAACATAGAAATCAATGGGGCCTAATTTGTGATGAATATGACAGGGCAAAAACACAGCATATAACAAACGGCGCTGAATGAAGAAAGCAAACAGTTCTGGAAAAATAGGACCAAACTGTTATTCATGCATCACCGACTGCTAAATGAGATTTTGTTGATGGATTTGTTTTCATTGGTTTACTTGAGTGGTGTGTGCTCTATAGGGTGTTTAAGACTGCAATCCTATGCACTTCTTCATAGTAAACCCCATTGAACAAAGTGAGATTTGCTAGTTTTTAGTAAATATGCATATAGGCTTATGTTTCAAACTTTGATTCATTCATATAGGTTTATTGGCTTAAGAAGAAAAAGAAATTAAATCTTCCATTTCAGAGTAAATCAAGCAGGCTTTTAGAAATCAAGCATTAATTACTGCATTTTAAAAAAGTTTCTACCCTGAATGTGACAGATTGGATGCTAAGAAAACTCATGTAATAGTCCCCATTGCAATCTGGCTGAAAAACACCCTTTCCTTAAATCACACAAGGAGTCCCTCTTTTTTAAAAGAAAGAAAAGAAAAAAGTTTCATAATAGCTGAAGACTGCTTTCTATTTTTGATGATTAAAACAACAGGAATGTAAATGACAAGTAGAGATCCGCAAAACACTGAAGTGAGGAAAGAGCAGAAAAGAGGGGGCTTCCCCCTTCTGTCCATCTCTGCTATCCATTGTAGCCTGGTTGACACATAATGCTAATGCATGACTTATTAACCAGCTGCCCAACAGCTTGTGATTTGTTTATTGCAAGCAAACAACAAACCGAATCCATGGTTTACTGTTGACTTATGAACTTAAGATTTCTTTCAACTATTGCTTATAATTGTGTATGATCCCAGTACTCTTCCTTAACCATGGTTTGTTTGCCACCCCTCTCCAGGCGCTAACCAAGCCACAAAGGCACAAGGCAAGAGCAGCTGTAAAACAAAACAAACTTTGGAGAAGCAAGCCATGGTTTGTTTGATCACTTGCACAACTCACCAGGTCTCATCTGGAAGCTACCTAAGGCACCTGTATTTTATTTTTTTTAAGCTATAAGAATAAATGCAAACGTTAAAATATTCGATTTTGGGGTTTCATTATAAGTAAAATATCATATGCACACTGGGATTAACACTCACATGGAACACCAAATTTCATGGAGGTGAAGTATGCGAGGAGGAAGAGCTACAGCAAGGGTGGGGGACCTTTTTCAATAACCTTATGAGGGCCACAAGCCAGTAATTGGCAGAGCACCTTTGCTCAGTAGACTAGTTTCTCTATCCTCCATCAATGCAAGGAAGAGGCAGTACAAAAGTTCAAGTAACATTACGGCCAGGCAAGAACACTCAGGATGCAAAGTGGGGCCCAGTGAGGCCCATGGCCTGGGGAAACGTTTGAAGGCCAGATAGAGGGCCTGTAGAGCTGTCTTTGGCCCCTGGTTATGAGGTGCCCCTCTGCTGGGCTACAGGCAGGGTGAGTAACCGTTATACCACAGCCCCCATTACTCCAAGCTGCGTCTAACGCACACATTCATGAATGTGTGAATAATCTGTAAACTCTCCCACTCCCGGGTCTTCGAAAGATGGCATGTCTGCATTGTGTAGGAGTCTGCTCAATTTTGCTCTCTAACAAAAGGATTAAGGAATAGGAACAACCCAGCACCAGAGTCTGTGAAGCAGAGCTGGCAGAGTGAAACTGAAATATATTCTTAAGCCATCTGTGGTGCACTGCAGAATTAACCCAAGCCTTTCCGTATGAGCCGACTAGCTTGTGCTGTAAATAAACCAAACATTCAGCCTATACACACAATTGACTAAGAATAGACTAATGGGGCAAAGCAACCCCACGTTAAGTAGGACCCAACAGCTGAAAAACTTGCTCTTGAAATCAGAAGACTGGGTTTTCATAGAGCAGAAGTGATCTCTCAGATCACTTTCCTGAGGGCAGGGGTGCAGGAAGCCTGGAAGGGGAAGGGTGAGCCCTGTGGTCAGACTTCCTTATTATACTTCCACATTCCTAGGTGGGGCATTTGGTGGGAGGGAGGGCGAGGCAGAAAGCACCAGGCAGTCCCACTGACTGATGGAGAGGATACTGTGAGGGCCAGGCCAGGCCAGGGAAAGGGGAAGTGAGTGAGTTCATGCACCTGATGAAGTGAGCTCTAGTCTGCAAAAGCTTGTGCCACAATAAATGTGTTAATTTTTTAGATGCCCCAATACCCTTTGGCTGCTTCCAGCCAATGTTTATTGAGCCTTCATTCTGATCTGTTTGCACAAGGTTCGTAGGGAGATTGAGCAATGTTGTCTATTTATTGAACAATCATTCTGATTTATCTTCTTTGATAGTTCTTGAATCTTCCCGCCACACTTGCCATCTTCTCCAGCCGCACCAGTGTGGTGAGCCACACTCTTTGAGAACCAATGTGTAAAGATGTATGCCAGACCCCTCTAATCCCTGAATCCAGCAAGTGTTAAAAGCTAGCTATGCCTTCTAATTCTTGGAATAGCCAACTAGCTTCCTTAATGAGGTGGTGGGGGATTAAGGAGCTTGCTGCAAGGCAGCAAATGAGTGGAGTCCCCTCCTTCAACAGGCAAAGCCAAAGCTGAAAGCTGAAAGTTTTCCAGTAATGCAACCTTGAAGTAAAGCAGCAAGCTGAAGGAAGAATCTGAGTAACATTTGAGAGCAATGACTTCTGTTTGAATCCAAGGCTGTGGCTCTGGGAGAAACAATACCCTTTTGGGGTGTTGATGCTGTAAAACCCTCCATCATAGACTCAAGTTGTATATACAGTGGTACCTCGGGTTACATACGCTTCAGGTTACAGACTCCGCTAACCCAGGAATAGTACCTCGGGTTAAGAACTTTGCTTCAGGATGAGAACAGAAATTGGGCTCCGGCGGCGCGGCAGCAGCAGGAGGCCCCATTAGCTAAAGTGGTGCTTCAGGTGAAGATCAGTTTCAGGTTAAGAACAGACCTCCGGAATGAATTAAGTACTTAACCAGAGGTACCACAGTAAAGATTAAGGTACCCCTGCCCGTACGGGCCAGTCTTGACAGACTCTGGGGTTGTGCGCCCATCTCACTCAAGAGGCCGGGGGCCAGCGTTGTCCGGAGACACTTCCGGGTCACATGGCCAGCGTGACAAAGCTGCATCTGGCGAGCCAGCGCAGCACACGGAAACGCCGTTTACCTTCCCGCCAGTAAGCGGTCCCTATTTATCTACTTGCACCTGGGGGTGCTTTCGAACTGCTAGGTTGGCAGGCGCTGGGACCGAGCAACGGGAGCGCACCCCACCGCGGGGATTTGAACCGCCGACCTTTCGATCGGCAAGCCCTAGGCGCTGAGGCTTTTACCCACAGTGCCACCTGAGCTGTGCAAATAAATCCTATATCCTAAAGACACCAGAGATTAGGGTGGCGCGCAACAATATTTCCCCATAAAATTGTGGCAATAGATATATTGGGACCCCAGCTAATTGATTTATTGGTCCTCAATTAGCTTTTATGGCAGCCCGGTCCTGCGCGCTTCCCTCAGCTGCGCCACTCAGCTTCGTTGTCCCGTAGTTCTCAATCACACCTTAGCAGAGATAAACACAGCGGTGATAAACTGTCACGTCCTTCAATTAGCTTCCAGACAAACACACACAGAGTCCAGGTTTGTCCATTTCAGCTCTTTATTCCGACATTCCCCCAGGGATCTCCTGGGCTCCTTTCCGCCATTACAGGCTACGTCTTTCTCCCTCAAAGACCAGAGGGGAACAGACAGACTCCTCCCAAACTCCTCCCAGCTTCTACAGCTGACGTCTGAATGTTGAGGCATCATGGGAACTTCTTAACCAGTTAAGTTCCAAACCTGACACCCCCTCTATGCCGAAACCATTCTGACAAGACCTTCTGAGTTCAACACCTTCCCCTTTGCCTTGTGCCCCTTCCCGGCATCTTTCCCAGGCACCTGTTGAACCCCTTCAACACTCCCAGAATCACACTGTGCGACACTTTTCCACGCACCTGTGACCTGATACCCTACTGACCCATTAGAGCCAGCAGTTGTGTCTTCTCCGTCAGACTCTTCCCCCTCTGACTTGACAACCCTTCCGTGAGCTTTCTCCATTACCGGAGATGAAGCCTCACACCTGGACACTCCTTTCACAACCCTTGGAGATGCCCAAACCTGCCCTGAACCCTGACCCTGGACCTGGTCCCCATCACCAGGTTTTGAACCCTGATTCTGGACCTGATCCCCATTCACCGGGTTCAGTGACAGCCCCCCTTCTCCCTTGAGAAGACTTTGCACCCGTCACCTGGTGACGTATTCCCTTTTCCTTGAAAAACTTCTCCAGAGCAGACCCAGTAAACCGTGACCTTCGGTCGCTCTTGAACCCTTGCACCTTGGTGGAAAACCTTAGTTCCACCTCCGCAACCCAATCCTTGATCAGTTGCGCCGCCTCCCCCTGTGATTTGAGAGAGAGACACCAGCCAACCTGGCTTTGGTCATCTGTCAGCGATGGCACATACCTGGCCCCACCCAGACTCTCACACCTCATGGGTCCTGACAGATCTGTGTGAACAAGCTCAAAAGCTTCCTTGGCTACCCTCCCAAACCCGGGAAAACCATGCACCTGTGCATGCCCTGCACCCTTGGGACCTCCCACATTTCCGGAGTTTACACCCTTTTGTGCACCTGTGCAACTTTTGCACATCCTTGGGAACCTTAGCACACTGCACCTGTGCTTTCCCAGCATTCCCACCACCCTCCAGAGGTGTCTCCAGAACAAAGAAATTATTCTTGCTCTTCGCCATGTTGATCCGTTGTCGCCCCCCTCTGAAAATGGAACAGGTGTCATTTTCAAAGCAAATTTTTCGAACCCCTGCTTCGTTAGAGCAGATACAGATAACCGACAACTATTCAGTCCCGGCACAACGCAGACCTCTTGCTCCTCCTGTAAAGGAGAGAAAAACACGTTAGCCAATTGTTCCTGTTGAAACAGCCCTGCAGTTCCGCAGTTTGCCTATCAGGTGCTGCCTGATAGTAGAATCCAAAACACCCAGCGTGTCACCGTGTCCTGGCTGGAGTTGTTCTTCACAGTTGCCATAGAAGCAACAAACGTCCCGCTGCCTCTGTCCTTGGCAGCGTCCGAAACCGCAACATCCTGCGTTGCTCTGAAGACTGGACTTATCTCAGAGTTCCCAGACAACTCTGCAGCACGTATCTCCCGCTGCAGCAGATGGCTGGCCTTGAAGCCTGTAGCTGTGTCCTGTTTCCCAGGCCTCGACTTTCGACGCAAACATCTCTTGGCAGCCTTTGGAAAAAGAGGCTTTTCTGTGCTTTTACTGCTCACCGCCCCCCCACTGCTCCCAGGGCTCCCAGGACGCTTTCCTGCACCCCCAGTGGTAGGTAAAGGGCTCCCAGCAGCTTGCCTCTCTCCAAGCTCCTCACGCAGACATTGAACTCCAGTGGAAAATCACTGCCTTGGGCTCTTCCCGCTGGCCTCCTTCTCCTTCTTCCGGAAAAGCACTCCTTGCCAGCTTTGCCCCCTCTGAACCTCCACTTCATTCCAGCACGTACAGTGGAAAACTTTTTAAACGTGCCTTTGGAAAAGTCCGCCCCCCCCCACCTGCTCAGCAGCACTCCTTGAGGCTAAAGCATCAGGGACAGGGGCTCCAGCCTTTTTAGGCTTTTGTATTCCTTCTCCAGGCTCTGGCCTCCTGCTGAAGCTTCACAGCAACTGCAGCACATTTCCAAGTGCCAATAGTCCCTTTGCCCCCCCTCTGGGGTCCACAGCCCTTCCCAGCTGTGCACCGGCTCTGACGAAGGTGGTCAGCGCCATCTTGCCTTCCTGTTCTGAAGCAGCCATCTCCCAGCCCTTGCTTTCCGCCTCCAGCCTCACAAATTCCCTGGAGCACTAGGCAAACGGCCTCTGGCTTCCTGGCACCCAGAACAGTAGACTTCAGATCAGCAGCCAGGTTGCCCAATTTCTTAAAGTGAGCATGGAATGTCCTCCAAGACCTGGCAGCCTGCCATCCTCTTCCGTTCTCCCAAGGGGCCCCAAGCTTACTTACAGATCACAAGCTCCTCTGGCACTCCCTTCCGTGGAGAAACGATTTTCCAGCTGCTCTTCAGCTCTCCGCAACACAGGCAACCACTTTGTGTCTTTCAGTCAGCCGCTTTTAGCTCTGCAGCTACTCCTTGCCTCTTAACACCAGGCAAAACACCATCTCCTGCCGCTCCGTTGCTCCGATCGCCAACTTCAAACGCATTCCGGCAGCCTCTTCAGTGACAGTTTTACAAGCGGTGATTAGTACCCATAACCTGTCACTGAAGAGGCTGCCGGAATGCGTTTGAAGTTGGCGATCGGAGCAATAAAGAGCTGAAATGGACAAACCTGGACTCTGTGTGTGTTTGTCTGGAAGCTAATTGAAGGACGTGACAGTTTATCACCGCTGTGTTTATCTCTGCTAAGGTGTGATTGAGAACTACGGGACAACGAAGCTGAGTGGCGCAGCTGAGGGAAGCGCGCAGGACCGTGCTGGGCCCATAACCTGTGGCAATAGATATATTGGGACCCCAGCTAATTGATTTATTGGTCCTCCATTAGCTTTTATGGCAGCCCGGTCCTGCGCGCTTCCCTCAGCTGCGCCACTCAGCTTCGTTGTCCCGTAGTTCTCAATCACACCTTAGCAGAGATAAACACAGCGGTGATAAACTGTCACGTCCTTCAATTAGCTTCCAGACAAACACACACAGAGTCCAGGTTTGTCCATTTCAGCTCTTTATTCCGACATTCCCCCAGGGATCTCCTGGGCTCCTTTCCGCCATTACAGGCTACGTCTTTCTCCCTCAAAGACCAGAGGGGAACAGACAGACTCCTCCCAAACTCCTCCCAGCTTCTACAGCTGACGTCTGAATGTTGAGGCATCATGGGAACTTCTTAACCAGTTAAGTTCCAAACCTGACAAAAATTTCTTACTGCAAAAAGTCTGGTTATAGATGGAAGGTTTGTTGCGAAAGAGTACCAAATTAACTGTTAATTGTGCAACCTGAACTTGCTGGCTTGTGACATATCTGAAAGTATCAAGTGTAGAAAAAACCTTTCTTGTGGTTGCAACACAGCTACACAGCTGTTCTGGAAGGAGGCAATAGTTAATTTTTAAAGAGAAAGGTATGGTCTGGAAGCTACAGCCTTTGCCCTCAAGGTTTTAATCCAAGGTCTGGTGGCAATTAGCTAGTGGTAAAAGAAAGTCAACCTGTTTATGCTCTGGTTATGTATCCCAGGGCTGAGATAAGGATTAGTTCAAGAGGTGAGGGTCTTCTGGGTACCTGTCCCCAAGGGCATCTCCTCTGACTCTATGTATTCATGAGTGTTCGTGCCAAACTGCCTTTGCCCTGTTCTTCACTTGAGGTTTTCTTTCTTTTTAAAGGGCATTTCCGGATGACCCGTTTATTGAGCATTCATCTGGATTGGTTTGCAGGGATGTTAGATGATACTGCACCAAAGAAAGTGTTATCAGACACTTTTCACTACATTTTCCTGTCATTTTCTTTATCACTAAAAGTCTGATCTTTGGGGGAAGCAGGTTTGTTGCAGAAGTCCTCCAAATCTGCTTTAATTCTGCAACTTGAATTTCCCAATGTGTGAAAGAACCCCATCCAAAAATAGGGACAGTTTGGAAGTGCCAGATGAATATAAGAAAACTGCACCAGAATATGTTGACAAGGTTGGCCAATGTTTAAAACTATCTATCTGTATTGCTTCTGAGTCTTTTTACTGGTGGGTGCCAAAGTTACTATACTGAGCTCTTCTGAAATGCTTTCTGCAGCATGGTCCTCGCTATCTCTAGCCAATAACCTTTCCCCTAAATACCAGTGTTTCAGTTGCGAGGTCACCTCTTTCACTAGCATTTAAAGATTGCATACAATGCAAAGCTTTTTCTTCAGGGTTTTGCGAGAAGGGGCTTAAAAACGAAATAATAGCACTGAATGAAACAGAATTTGGAAACATTTTGCCAGTCACCTTTGTTTTTACAATGAGCTCTGTGTCAGTAGGCCATTTTATTAATTGTTAAAGAAAGCTGCAAAAGGAAATAAAATGACAACCTTGTTCTTGGAAAATGGCAACAGGAGAAATGTGTAACATCAGCACTTCCATGGTTCTGTTTATTCTGACTTGTAATGTTAGTCATGCAGCTGTCCATCCCTGTTGGTCTGATATACAAAGAGACTTGCAGGAGCAGACCACAGGCTGCAGAAATACAGCATCATAAAACCATCTTAATTCCAGCATAAAACGAGTAAGGAGTAAAGACGAAAAATGCCTACCTGCTATAAACTAAAAGACATAGGTTAGGAGAACAAGAAGGCCCCTTTGCCTGGCATCAAACAATCCATCATGTGGGTGTCAGGTAAGCGCCCCTGGAGAGGGCATTCCACAAATGGGGTGCCAGCTGCCTCATTTCATTAGGTGAAAGAACCGTAAAACAGTCTGGCAAAGAGCTTTTCTCCACCTTTTGGAGGACTGGAAATTTCAGACCATCACACAGAAGGGAATGCATTCTGTTTCCCACCCCCACATTTAGCAAACCACCATCCTCACAAGCTCACCAAATTTATGGCTGTTGCAAATGTCCATCCAGCTCTTTGTGGCTGCTTTTTGTCATTTTCCACATCAGCTGCCTGCTTGTGGTAAACAGGTTGCCTGACTAAACCTCTGGATTACCACAGCAACATGTCCTTGACATAGGCGTTGGGGCAGTGCATAAAATTGGTGGGGACACTGTGGGGAAAAGGTGCTTGTGCAGACCAGTGTGGTATGTGCAGATCTCTTCCTCAAAGAGCCCTTTACACCTCTTGGCTGCAGCTTTAGGAGTTGGAACAGGTTCCCTACTGACTCCCTCCCTTGCTTTTCTCTGCTGCTGCAGCTGCAGCAGCTGCGATATCATCTGTTCACTGTGCTGACTGAAGAGTAGACAGTTTGGTTTGCTCAGCAGGATTTTGCACCAGGAAGTGGAACATTCTAATTCAGGCACCACCAGAGAGCAGGATGGGAGTGGGAGGGGTAGAGGTGGCTGGTTTATCCCTAAATTTAGCATGTGTGCAGATAGTATGGGTTAGACAAGTCAGATGCCTAACTTGCTTTTGCCAGAGATGAGACAGGCACTGCTTTCAGTATATAGCACTTGATTCATGTGAGTCCTAATGCCCTGTATTAGGACTTTAAGAATAATAGCATGGAAGCAAGGAAAAAATCAACGTAAAAATGCTAAATTAAACAGTACTGCAAAGACAAACATACAGGGGGTGGGTTTTCTTATAAATGTGGTTGTTGGTATTTATAAAATTTATTTTAATCACATATACTTTTCTACATATTGTTTTTTAGGTCTGTGGAATGTTGCTACTGGTCAGCAGTGCAGGAATACAGCACAATCCTGTTGGATACTACGTTAGCAAAAATGTGGTTGGGGGGGTGTACTAACTCCTGGGTCATGCAGTCCAGTGTTACAACAACTCTTGAACAGCAACTTCTGAGGCACCACCCTATGGTCACCTTGAGTACCATGGAGCCAATTATATTACAGTGGTGCCTCGCAAGACGAAATTAATTCGTTCTGCAAGTTTTTTCTTCTTGCGAGTTTTTCGTCTTGCGAAGCACGGTTTCCCATAGGAATGCATTGAAAATCAATTAATGCGTTCCTATGGAAACCGCCTTCAGACCAGGTCCAGGGACAGTCTGTCCCCCGACCTCTTCTGAAGGCTGGGGGGGGGGACAAGGGCTTTTCTTCCCACCCCCAGCATTTTAAAAAACCCCGGGACAGCGGAGGACTTCTCCGCTGTCCGAGGCGATCTTAAAATGCTGGCGGGCGGCATTTTAAAATCTCCCGGGACAGCGGAGGACTTCTCCGCTGTCCGGGGCGATTTAAAAGCCCCTGGGAAGGCAGGCAGGGGGGACAAAGACTTTTGCCCCCCACCAGCCTTCAGAAGAGGTCCTGCACTTCTCCGCTGTCCCGGGAAGGTAGGCAGGGGGGAGCAAAGACTTTCGCCCCCCGCCGGCCTTCAGAAGAGGTCCAGGACCTCTTCTGAAGGCGGGCAGGGGGCGAAAGTCTTTGCTCCCCCCCGCCTGCCTTCAAAAGCTGTCCGCGATAGCGGGAAGCGCTTCCCTGCTATCCCGGACTGCTTTTAAAATGCTGGCGGTGGGGAGCAAAGCCTTTCGGCCCCCGCCGGCCTTCCTGGACCTCTTCTGAAAGCCGGAGGGGGGGAAAGGCTTTGCTCCCCACCGCCAGCATTTAAAAGAGGTCCCCGGAGATTTCCCTATGGGCTTTCTTCTTGCGAAGCAAGCCCATAGGGAAATTTGTCTTGCGAAGCAACTCGCAAACGGAAAACCCTTTCGTCTTGCGGGTTTTCCGTCTTGCGAGGCATTCGTCTTGCGGGGCACCACTGTACATACTAGAAGATATACTAGGGATGGAAAACCTGTGTCTTTCCTGTTGTTGATGGACCACAACTTCCAGTGGCTTCAGTCAGCATGGCCAATGGCAAGGGATGAAGGGAGCTGCATTCCAAACAACCATAGGTTCCTCATCCCTATAGTATATGATGAATTTCAGGGCTTCACTGAGAACCACGAGTCAAGTAATAAGCAGCATTCATTAATGTTTGTATTTCTACTATCTGTTGCATTAATACATTCATCTCGCCAAAATAGGTAAACGAGCATTAAAATGGCAAATGAAAGTTAAGTGTAACGTGATGCACCTGGGGGGGGGGGGGACGAGCCTAACTTCACATTGGGGTTTAAGCTGTATAGAATCAGGATGTTAGTGGTATAAATGTATTTAAGACAATAATTTATTTATTTTTGCAAACCAGGCTCTTAACAGCACATAACAGACATAAAATGCAGGGCAGAGAAATGTATATAGCATACAAAGCAAACATTATTAAAAGCACAATCCTATACATCTCTACTCAGAAGCAAGCCCCACTGAGTTTAATGAGACTTACTCTCAAGTAAATGGGCATGAGATTGCAGCCTAAATCTAATTTCTACAACATCATAGATTATATTAATGCAAAACTCCTGTCAAACTAGGTTGCTCAATACTAAAAAAAAAAAAAGTAGAAAAGGGTGTGTGTGAAATATATATTTTTAAATAGTATGTGACTTGGATGCAATCTGGTGTTTCCAAAAGAAAGAATAAATTTCCTTGACAGTAGTAATTTTCAGAGGGGAATAGGATATCTTGGGAAGGCATGATTTATAAGTATCCAGCGAAGGTGCACCGATGAGAAAATGATCCACACTCTCCCCTTCATTTGGTACTAGAATTTTAATAAGACACTCCCAGGGGAACCTTTTAGCACATCACTGGGCATAGTGTGTGCTTCACACTAGAAATACCATCCCTGATTCTT